>NC_091952.1:11364320-11479320 GCF_031021105.1 Erythrolamprus reginae
CTAATTTCTAATTTCTAATTTCTAACTTCTAACTTCTAATTTCTAATTTCTAATTTCTAATTTCTAATTTCTAATTTCTAATTTCTAATTTCTAATTTCTAATAATTTCTAATTCTAATTTCTAATTTCTAATTTCTAATTTCTAATTTCTAATTTCTAATTTCTAATTTCTAATTTCTAATTTCTAATTTCTAATTTCTAATTTCTAATTTCTAATTTCTAATTTCTAACTTCTCTTCTCTTCTCTTCTTCCCTTCCCTTCCACTCCATTCCATTCCATTCCATTCCATTCCATTCTATTCCATCTGTGCCCTCATTTCACTGTCTGAAAAAGTCTTCTGAATTTCATTTGCACCAGAGGAAACCTGAGAGGTGGATAGTACAGTTAAAGACAGAACATTCCCAGGCATCTATGTCCTCTAAACCCAAGGAATGCAATAACTTTAATCTCTAACAGTGTGGATTTTTTTCCCCCCTTCTTCAAAACATTTTTCTCCTTCGGGTAGAAAAAAACCCCATCAGAAACAGTTTTTTCTCTTTTATCAGATTGAGTGAGAACAGTGGAGATAAAATAAAAGCAGTGTAATTTTTCTGCTTAGTTGCATCCTGCAAGAGAAAAATCCAGCAGGCAAGGAGGCAGCCTGGCTGGCTGGTTGCAAAGGCAAGCATGTGGTTCCAGGGGTGGGCTTCAAAAATTTTAGCAAGGGGCCCAGTTGCTGGGTGGGCGTGGCCTTGGTAGGCGTGGTCTAGTTGGTTTGCTGCACTATGGCGGGAGGGGCAATTTTGCCCCCCTTGGATTCCATATCAGAGGTAGCCTATTTATTTATTTTATTTATTTATTTTATTAGATTTGTATGCCGCCCCTCTCCGAAGACTTGGGGTGGATCACAACAACAATAAAAAACAGTATAAACAATGGAACAAATCTAATAATAAGAATTATATAAAAAAACCCAACTGTTAAAAAAACCCATACAACACATACATACCAAACATAAAATATAAGAAAGTCTGGGGGAGATGTCTTAGTTCCCCCATTTCTTTGTTTGTTTGTTTGTTTGTTTGTTTGTTTGTTTGTTCGTTCGTTCATTCATTCATTTATTTATTATTTATTATTTATTATTTATTATTTATTATTTATTATTTATTATTTATTATTTATTATTTATTATTTATTATTTATTATTTATTATTTATTATTTATTATTTATTATTTATTATTTATTATTTATTATTTATTATTTATTATTTATTATTTATCATTTATCATTTATCATTTATCATTTATCATTTATCATTTATCATTTATTCATTCATTCATTCATTCATTCATTCATTCATTCATTTATTTATTTGATTTTTATGCCGCCCTTCTCCTTAGACTCAGGGCTGCTTACAACATGTTAGCAATAGCACCTTTTAACAGAGCCAGCCTATTGCCCCCACAATCCGGGTCCTCATTTTACCCACCTCGGAAGGATGGAAGGCTGAGTCAACTTTGAGCTGGTGATGAGATTTGAACCGCTGACCTTCAGATCTACAGTCAGCTTCAGTGGCCTGCAGTACAGCACTGTACCTGCTGTGCCACCCCAGCTCAGTTTTCAGATATCTGGCGATACAGGTGGGTCTTGATTCCAGAGGGCCGGGGCCACCACAGAAAAGGCTCTTCCCCTGGGCCCGCCAAACGACATTGTTTGGTCGATGGGACCCGGAGAAGGCAACCTCTGTGGGACCTTATCGGCCACTGGGATTTGTGCGGTAGAAGGCGGTTCCGGATGTATTCTGGTCCAATGCCATGAAGAGCTTTAAAGGTTATTACCAACACTTTGAATTGTGACCGGAAACTGATCGGCAGCCAGTGCAGGTCACGGAATGTTGTAGAATCGTGGGCGAATCTAGGAAGCCCCACGATAGCTCTCACGGCCGTATTCTCATGGCCGCTTCCTACCAGTGTGGTCTGGTAAACCGCTCCAGTATTGGCCTGCCAATTGTGTAATTTGCATGCGACGACTCCGATGTCATCTTTGCCGGGCCGTGTGTGGTGCCATATTCCCCCCCTCCAATTTTAAGCTAATTTGTTTTTTGCTCTCTGAGCATGCGCAGAAGGCAAATTATCCCTTTGTGCATGCGTGGAAGCAAAATTGCACAAGAAGACATACATGCACCAGAGTGTAGTGTGCATGAAATGTTGCAATGCGCACACAGCACATTGGTAGAAAGGTAAGAGGTACCAATCCCTGCTTGAGCCTTCGGGAGGGTGAAAAAGGCCTCCCCAGGCTCCGGAGGCTCTCTGGTGGCCAGAAGCAAGCTTGTTTCCAGCCTTCCCAAACTTCCGATAGGCCCGTTTTTCACCTTCCCTGAGCTTCTCTGCATGACCTCTACTTTCCTGCATCCAAAATGAGCCGTGTGAGGACTCCTGTGGAGGTCAGGGCCAGCCAGGAGTGGGATTTCGGAGTTCTCCGAATTGCACAAGATCTTAGCTACAGGTTGCCCCAAACCCCTGAACCCCCAGCAGTCCATCCTCTGGGACCGCCTTATGCCGTATTTATTTATTTATTTACTTATTTACTTATTTATTTACTTACTTACTTACTTACTTACTTACTACTTACTTACTTACTTACTTACTTACTTACTTACTTACTTACTCATTCATTCATTCATTCATTCATTCATTCATTTATTTATTTATTTAGATTTGTATGCCGCCCCTCTCCGCAGACTCGGTGCGGCTCACAGCAGGATACAACAATTTATGGCATTACTCAGTTGCTCGGAGAGGAATACCATGTCCTCGTGAGTCGGACCCTAAACTACTTGAGTCAGGTCCATGGCTGTCATGGTGGCCATGAACTCCTTTGCCAACCCAGAGGTTTCACCGAGTGACGGCAGGTTGAAGTCCCCCAAGACAATAAGTCTGGGGAACTCCACCGCCAACCCGGCTACCTCCTCGAGTAGCACAGGCAGGGCTTTTGACACGCAGCTGGGAGGCAGGTACGTGAGAAATAAGCCCACCTGAACCCCTAAGTCCAACTTCATCAAGAGAGATTTTGCAATATGAATCTCAGAGACTGGTTAGATCCCACAGAGTCGGCCTTCTCCAGGTCCCGTCAACCAGATGATGTCGCTTGGTGGGGCCTAGGGGAAAAGCCTTCTCTGTGGGGGCCCCCGGCCCTCTGGAATCAACTCCCCCTAGAGATTTGCACTACCCCCACCCTCCTTGTCTTCGCAAGAGTCTTAAGACTCACTTATGTTCCCAGGCTTGGGGAAATTAGGTCTTGGCCCCCTGGCCAATAAATGTAATGTATGGCTGGGATCTAAATTGGTATGATTGATTTTTAATGTATTGGGATTTTAGATTATGTAGTTTTAATTAATTAGATTTGTCTTTGTATTGTTTTATATTATATGTTGTGGTTAGCTCTGGCCCAGCTCCTGCCCCAAGGACTGTGCGTGTGGGGGAGAAATCCACATGCTGCAGGCCTGTTTTGCTCCCGGTGGAATCTGCTGATGAAGGCTCCTCTGACCAAGAAGACATGAGTGACAGGGAGGAGGAGAGTGTGGCAGACAGCTCAGAAGGAGATCAATTATCTAGCTCCTCCTTGGATTCAGAACAAGAGTTAATGATACAGCCACGCATGCGGAGAGCGATGCATAGGCAGCAACAACTGAGAGATTATTATCAAAGAAAATGAGGCCACCTGTGGTTGGGTGGGGCTGTGGTGATTAGTGAGGCTGCTATAAATAGCAGCCTGTGGGTTTGGCCATTGTGGAGGATTATCTGATTGTTGTGTTTTGTGCCTGCTTTGCTGACTTCGACCTTTGTGTGCTGATTTTTCCCTGCTTTGAAACTTAACCAGAGCAAAGTGTGTTTCACTTTGTGAAAGAAGAAGGACTGAGAATTGCCTCACAACTGCAGGCTAAGTATCACAGAACTGATAAGGGACTTGTACAAATTACCAGTTTGTTTGGAGACCAGTGCTCTTTGCTATACAAAAAGAGTGCTTCGTTTATTTGCATTTTTGGTATAAAGAACATTGTTTTGAATTTTCAAATGTGTGTGTGTGTCTGAAATTGTATCTGTGCATTTTTGGGAGGATTCTACCAGAGAGCTCGACAGAACAATTATATGCTATAAGCCGCCCCGAGTCTTTGGAGAGGGGAGGCATACAAATCCAAACAAACAAACAAACAAATCTGCTTGTAAACTTCCATTCACAACTTCTGGAGGCAACTTCTGTTCCACTGATCAACCATTCTGACTGTCAGCAAATTTCTCCTTAGTTCTAAGTTACTTCTCAGTTTATCTGTGTCCTCAGAGACACAATGCAAATGGTTCCTGGAGTCTGCAATTCCTTTCTTATTTTAAAATAGGGGCTTCTGCTGTTTAAGCTGCTGGTGGCCACACATCCTGCCTTTGGGCTTGGGAGATTTTCTGGGCAATATCCCCAGCCCGGCATTTGCTACGAAGGATTTGTTTCAGATTTATGACGGGGCACGCAGGGAGAAAAAAAGCACTACTTAATGAGGCCGAATCACATACAGCAACGCAACGATGAACAATGAACCCCTCAGCTGGAAGCCAAATCGGGGACTCGGGCAAATGTTAACATTTATACAACAAATCGCCAGGTGCTAAGAAGTGTTCATTTTTCATGCCAAGACGCCGGTGAAAATAAATGCTTCTCAACTTTTTTCTCCCCCGCCTCCCATTTGTTGTTTGGTCTCCTTTCAAGGGAAGTTTTTGTTCAGGGGAGTTTACTTTCAGAGATAAGTCAGGAGGGGCAGATTTTTCAAAATGCTCATGTCCTTTAGGCTTTCAGAGCTAATTAGGAATTTTCTTGACTGGTCTCACCATAAGGGATGCTTGATGTAAGACTAAAATTGCTCTAAAAAGACTCTAAGACCCAAGAAAGATGAGGGTGAAAAAGGTTTGTTCCTTGCGGGATGGTTTCTGAATGTTTTATTCATTCATTCATTCATTCATTCATTCATCCATCCATCCATCCATCCATCCATCCATTCATTCATTCAGTCCAATACACAATAATACACAATGAAGGTAATAGAGGACACCTTCGAGGAAATGGAATTAGAGAAAGAATAGAAGAGAGAATATAGGACTACCAGACTAGATAGATAGATACATAGATACATAGATAGATACATAGATAGATACATAGATAGATACATAGATAGATAGATACATAGATGGATAGATGGATGGATAGATAGATAGATGATAGATAGATAGATAGATAGATAGATACAAAGATAGATAGATAGATAGATAGATAGATAGATAGATAGATAGATAGATAGATGATAGATAGATAGATAGATAGATAGATAGATACTTAGATAGATACATAGATAGATACATAGATAGATACATAGATAGATGCATAGATACTGTAGATAGATAGGCAGGCAGACAGACAGACACTACCAGACTAGGTAAAACCTTCAACGGAGTTTAGGGGATGTCAGTGTACTTCTGTTTATAAGAGCTTCAGGTGTGGGTGTGTCAAATATATATACACCAGGGTGATATATTCAACACACCAGGGTGATTTGACACAAAAATATGTAACCCTTCTGTGGGGCAGAGCTGAAGGGATTGGATACTGTAGCCTAGAGGTTAATTCTCTGCCTTACAAGGCAGGGGTTGCAGGTTCAAGTCCCAGTGAGGGTATGGCTAGCTGATGAGGCCAAAATAAGGCCGAAATAGATCTAATCCTAGTCTCCCTTAATTTTCAAATTCAGCAAAAAAACATGTAACATATATATGTATGTATGTATGTATGTATGTATGTATGTATGTATGTATGTACAGTATATATATATACTGTACTGCTCAAAAAAAAAGTAAAGGGAACACTTAAACAACACACTATAACTCCAAGTAAATCAAACTTCTGTGAAATCACACAGTCCACTTAGGAAGCAACACTGATTGACAATCAATTTCACAATTTTGTCAGCACATTCAGCCTTGTACAGAACAAAGTATTCAAGAATATTTCATTCATTCAAATCTAGGATGTGTTCTTTGAGTGTTCCCTGTATTTTTTGGAGCAGTGTATATATACAGTAAAGCCCTAGTTAGACCACATTCAGTTTTGGTCACCACATTTATTTATTGGATTTGTATGCTGCCCCTCTCCGCAGACTTGGGGCGGCTACACATTACAAAAAAGATATTGAAACACTAGAGAAAGTGCAGAAGAGAGCAATCAAAATGATAAGGGAACTGGAAACTAAAACATACAAAGAGAGGTTGCAGGAACTGGGCATGGATAATCTAGCGAACTGCAGTCTACAGATACTTGAGGGGCTGCCAGAAGCACTAGAAGCTCAGACAAGGAATAATGAATGGAAACTGACCAAGGAGAGATTCAACCTGGAAATAAGGAAGAACTTTCTGATGGTGAGAGCCATCAACTAGTGGAACAACTTACCTGCGGAGGCTGTGAACGCCCCATCACTTGACACATTCAAGAAGAGATTAGACTACCATTTGTCTAGAGTGGCATAGGGTCTCCTGCACCAACAGGGGGTTGGACTAGATGACCTACGAGGTCCCTTTTAGCTCTAATAATAAATAAAATGACAGTTTTGTGATGGGTAAGGTGTGAGTCATTAGTGAGAGTCTTGTGTTGGAATGGTTACAAAATTAAGTAGCTTATCTTTCTTGAACCCTTCTTTCTTTCTTTCTTTCTTTCTTTCCTTCCTTCCTTTCTTCCCTGCCTCCCTCCTCCCTTCTTCCTCCCTCCCTCCCTTCCTCCCTTCCTCCCTCCCTCCCTCCCTCCTCCTGCTCCTTCTTATAATTCACCTTAGTATGTTGACAAGTACCATAAGCTTTAATTGGTTTAGTAAGAATATTTATTAATTAATTATTATCTACTTGATAAATCAAAATGGCAATTTTGACTGATGAGGCAGAGAGGTAAAGAGTTTTTGTTTATTAACTTATTTTTTTTTAATGCCAAGTTATTTCTGGAATGGGGAATAAGAATGACAGCAATACAGATGAGTGCCATTATCAAAATAAGTAATAGATTCCCTTTATTAAACCACAAGTCCCTTCCCTGTTACCTCCACAGCCCCAAATAATTTCCAAGAATCCCAATAACGAGCTAAAGGCAGGAGACCTTTGGGATTGAGAAAGGTGCATTTTGGGCTCTGCAGCTAGCAAACGGCTACAAATTCTGGAATAATTACTTTTTGTCAACTGATTTTTGTCCAATGCAATTAGCTAGTTTAAAAATGCTTTCCTCGCCGAAAGATGCATCATTTTAATGGCCCTCTTTTTAAAGATTAAAGTGCATTGTCCAAACTCCAGTTTTCCTGCCAATAAAATTGGTACCCAGGCTGTGCCTAAACAGCCAAGAGCTGACATAAAACAAACTCGGTGCGAGAAAAACCAAGGGTCCTCTGAAGACCTGTCAAAAAATAAAAAGGATGGCTAAACTTTTGTGGACTGATGTCAACAGTTTTTGAGGGGTAAGAATAGCTAATCAAAGGAAAGTATCAGAACCAGAGGTGGGATTCAACAGGTTCTGACCAGTTCTGGAGAATGGGTAGCAGAAATTTTGAGTAGTTCGGAGAACTGGTAAATACCCCCTCTGACTGTCCCCATCCCCATTTATTCTCTGCCTCCCAAGTCCCAGCTAATGGGGAGGGAATGGAGATTTTACGGTATCCTTTCCCTGGAGTGAGGAGGTATTTGAAATCTTACTGTATCCTTCCCCTGAAGTGGGGAGGGAATAGAGATTTTGCAATATCTTTCCCCTGGAATGGGAAGGGAATGGGGATTTTGCAGTATCCTTCCCCTGACGTGGGGAGGGAATGGAAATTTTGCAGTATCCTTCTCCTGGAATGGGGAGGGAATGTGGATTTTGCTGTATCCTTCCCCTGGAATGTGGATTTTGCAGTATCCTTCCCCTGAAGTGGGGAGGGAATGGGGATTCTGCAGTATCCTTCCCCTGGAATGTGGATTTTGCAGTATCCTTCCCCTGGAATGGGAAGGGAATGGGGATTTTGCAATATCCTTCCCCTGAAGTGGGGAGGGAATGGGGATTTTGCAGTATCCTTCCCCTGCAGTGGGGAGGGAATGGGGATTTTGCAGTATCCTTTCCCTGCCACGCCCACCAAGCCACGCCCAGGACTACACTACGCCCACAAAGCCATAACGGGTAGTAAAAGAAAAATGAACCCCACCACTGATATTCTGAATGATGAATACAGAAGTCCATCTAGTAGATGGTGATGATGATCGTGATGATGATGACAATGACAACAATGTCTTTGAATCAATCTTGGCGCCTGGCAACTGACTGGACTATTCCCTGCAGTTTTCTTGGCAATACTTTCAGAACTGGGTTGCTCTGGCATTTTTCCCAGGGTTTACAGAGAATGACTGGCCCAAGGTCACCCAGCTGAATTTATGCCTAAGGCAGGACTAAAACTCACAGTCCTCTGATTTCTAGCCTGGGCCTTAACAGTGTGTTATTACAGGTAGCCCTCGACTTACAATCCATCCCCAAATTCCAGTTGTGAAGTGAAATGTTTGTTTAAGTGAATTTTGCCCCATTTTATGACCTTTCTTGCCATGGTTGTTAAGTGAAAAACTACAATTGATCTGTTAGCAGGGATGGGTGACATCCTGGAATGCCGGGAACGCATAAAGATTTAGCTCAAGTTCAGCTTCTACAAGAATCTGTACTATTGACAGTCAAGGGAAATTAGCGGGGGCTAAGAAAGGAATTCAAGGTGGACTGGACTTCGAACTGTCCCTCATCATGATTGTTGATATGTTTGATCCACTCCTCCCTCCCTCCCTCCCTCTTTTCTTCTTTCTTTCTTTCTTTCTTTCTTTCTCTTTTCTACCTCCCTTCCTTCCTTCTTTCCAACTCTGTCTTTCTTTTTCTTTCTTTCTTTCTTTCTTTCTTTCTTTCTTTCTCTTTCCTCCTATCCTCCCTTCCTTCTTTCTTTCTCTCTGTTTTTCTCTTCTTCCTCCCTCCCTCCCTTCATCTTTCTTTCTTTCTTTCTCCCCCCACCCTCATTTTGCTGAATGATTTAATAGTAGAGGGACATCCTACAACGTCCTTCCTGTCAATGACTACTTCAGCTTCAGCCACAACAACACATGAGCACACAACAGATACAAACCTAAAGTAAAATGCTCTAAACTTGACTGCAGGAAATATGACTTTAGTAACCAAGTAGTTGATGCATGGAATTCATAACCAGACTCTGTAGTATCATCACCTAACCCCCAAAACTTTACCCTTAGGCTATCCACTGTTGACCTTTCCTGGTTCCCAAGAGGTCAGCAAGGGGCGTGCAAAAGTGCCCCAGCGTGCCTCCCAATCCTTTCCTAATGTTTTTCTTTTACTAGTATCATATAAATACAAATATTGTTATATTTTTGTATACCACCAATACGTACGTGACAAAACAAATAAATGAAAACAAATAAATAAAAAATTAATAAAAATCACAGATAATTAAAATGGGCCCACTGAAAACTTTGCCTGTCCATTAGTGTTTTTATTTATTTCATCAGTCCTTCTTTCTCTACTTCACCCCATTCCATGCCAAATTAAAATTAAAATAACAGACTTGATCTTCCTTCCTTCTTTTGAACTTTGCTGCTTAAGTAGTCATTTTTTCCCCGGTTGTTTCTGCAACTCAGCCTTCATGCCTTATTGGAAAAAAAAATATTATTTCCAGTCTTCAAGTTTCTAATTATTTCTGGCTGTGCATCTTAACTCTAGCTTTTCCGCTTAATCTTTAATTCTCCTCTCTTATTTCACTATATTAAAAAGTCTATAGCAGCCTTCCTCAACATCTCTTTCTCCCAACGGACTGGATTTTGATTTGTGTTGGGTAGGAGATTTGACAGGTGAAGTTCAGAACATCGGGAGGGCTCCCGATTGAAGAAGAGCAATCTAATCTTTAAGAAAGAAATGGCAGATAAATAAAAATACCACCCCCTGGTTTTATCTGCTTGGATATCACATTAATTCATTGTTACACTTTCTTTAAAACTTGGATCAAGAATATATCAGCAATTAAACTTATTTCTGTCTTGGCTGGTAGCAGAGAGGGAAATCTCACATTTCTGATCTTAAACATCTGTGGTCTTAAATTTCTTTCAAATTATAAATGGCTTTTTCTGTTACTGGTCATTCTAACAACCCTTTCAAGGGGTCAGTTCTTAATCAATCTAATCCAGCCTCGAGTGACAACTAGTGAGATTTCTTTGGATGCCGTGGAGATGGGATTTGGGGAACACAACAAATAGGGTGTTACTGAAACATAGAAACATAGAAGACTGATGGCAGAAAAAGACCTCATGGTCTATCTAGTCTGCCCTTATACTGTTTCCTGTATTTTATCTTAGGATTGATATATGTTTATCCCAGGCATGTTTAAATTCAGTTCCTGTGGATTTACCCACCACGTCTGCTGGAAGTTTGTTCCAAGCATCTACTACTCTTTCAGTAAAATAATATTTTCTCATGTTGCTTCTGATCTTTCCCCCAAGGAACCTCAGATTGTGCCCCCTTGTTCTTGTGTTCACTTTCCTATTAAAAACACTTCCCTCCTCAACCTCATTCATTCATTCATTCATTCATTCATTCATTCATTCATTTATTTATTATTAGATTTGTATGCCGCCCCTCTCCATAGACTTGGGGCAGCTCACAGCAACCCTTGAACATATTTAAATGTTTTGATCATGCCCCTCCCCTTTCCCTTCTGTCCTCCAGACTATACAGATTGAGTTCATTAAATCTTTCCTGATACGTTTTATGCTTAAGACCTTCCACCATTTTTGTAGCTCGTCTTTGGACCCGTTCAGTTTTATCAATATTTTTTTGTAGGTGAGATCTCCAGAACTGAACACACTATTCCAAATGTGGTCTCACCTGTGCTCTATACAGCGGGATCACAATCTCCCTCTCTCTGCTTGTTATAACTCTATAACAGGTAATAAGAACTAATAAAATGATAAGTAATACTGGAGCCACAGTACATGGGTTAACTTATGACCAAACACAAAACCCAAGGAACGTACATAACATACATGTAAGGGGCGTACATACGTACACTACTGTGCCTTTCGTCCCCTGTCCAATTGTCTTTCCTTTATCGCATATATCATATATATTTTCTTCCTTTCATATATCTTCTCCTCTATTTTTATATATTTTCTTTTTATATATTCCTTCATGTCTATTCTCTTCCAAATGTGTATTGGACAAAATAAAAATATAAATTAATAAAATAAAATAAAAAATAAAATAAAATAAAATAAAATAAAATAAAATAAAATAAAATAAAATAAAATAAAATAAAATAAAATAAAATAAAATAAAATAAAATAAAATAAAATAAAATAAAATAAAATAAAATAAAATAAAATAAAATAAAATAAAATAAAATAAAATAAAATAAAATAAAATAAAATAAAATAAAATAAAATAAAATAAAATAAATAAAATAAAATAAAATAAAATAAAATAAAATAAAATAAAATAAAATAAAATAAAATAAAATAAAATAAAATAAAATAAAATAATAAAATAAAATAAAATAAAATAAAATAAAATAAAATAAAATAAAATAAAATAAAATAATAAAATAAAATAAAATAAAATAAAATAAAATAAAATAAAATAAAATAAAATAAAATAAAATAAAATAAAATAAAATAAAATAAAATAAAATAAAATAAAATAAAATAATAAAATAAAATAAAATAAAAAATAAATTTTATTCCCAGTGCCTCTCTCCCGGCTTGGAAGAAGACCTGATTTTTCTTCCTACAATCACTAATGTGCTCCTGCTGTTTTAACTAAAGAATGGTACTTCAGATGACAAAAGTTGGGGATGAGGTTCAGCAACTTCTAGATATCAGTTAACTGATCTTTTCATGAAAAGCAGCTACCGCCATAGTCAAACCACAACATTTTGCTAGCTTCAGTCTGCGCGTGGAAACTGCCAACTCATCTCACATTGATCTCTGAGAACAAAATGTTGGCTTCTGCTCATCACTTCCCTACACACACACACACCCGCAGGAGCATTGATATAGCATTTATATATCCATAGCAGAACATCCGGATTCAGCCATAGTTTTCCTCCATACAATTTCCACCTTGTGATCTCTCCATTTTCAACTTTCTGCTTTGTATTCAGAATGGACAGTGATTAATATTTATATGCGAGTCCTCGGAGAGGGGCGGCATACAGATCTAATAAATAATAATAATAAATAATGTATTTATATGTTAGGCTCTGTAGTGGATTCTAAATGCTTTTGCTACTAGTTTGTCCACGTGCTCGCACTGATTTATTTATTTATTTACAGTGGTTCCTCTACCTAAGAACTTAATAATGGGGTTTTTAAAATATTTTAAATTGTAAATTATTAGATTTGTTATGAACTGTTTTATTGTGTTGTGAGCCACCCCGAGTCTACGGAGAGGGGCGGCATACAAATCTAATAAATAATAATAATAATAATAATAATAATAATAATAATAATAATAATAATAAGGCCTGTACTTACAAACTTTTACTAGATAAGAACCGGGTGTTCAAGATTTTTTTGCCTCTTCTCAAAAACCATTTTATTATTTATTTATTTTTTTTTTATTTATTAAATGTGTATGCCGCCCCTCTCCGTAGACTCGGGGTGTCTTACAGAAGTAATAGAAAAACAATATACAATACAAGTCTAATAATTAAAACTAAAAACCCATAATTTAAAAAACATGCACAAAACATACCATACATAAACAATATAGGCCTGGGGAAGTTATCTCAGTTCCCCCATGCCTGACAACAGAGGTGGGTTTTAAGGAGTTTATGAAAGGTGAGGAGGGTGTGGGCAATTCTGATCTCTGGGGGGAGTTGGTTCCAGAGAGTCGGGGCCGCCACAGAGAAGGCTCTTCCCCTGGGTCCCGCCAAACGACATTGTTTAGTCAACGGGACCCGGAGAAGGCCAACTCTGTGGGATCTAACTGGTTGCTGGGATTCGTGCGGCAGAAGGCGGTCCCGGAGATATTCTGGTTTCTCCTTACAAACTCGAGGTTCCGAAACTATAACCGGAAAAGGCAGGGAGAAGCCTCCATGGGGCCTCTCTAGGAATCTCATCTATCTATCTATCTATCTATCTATCTATCTATCTATCTATCTATCTATCTATCTATCTATCTACCTACCTACCTACCTACCTACTTATCGGTCTGTCTGTCTGTCTGTCTATCTATCTATCTATCTATCTATCTATCTATCTATCTATCTATCTATCTATCATCTATCTATCTAGTCATTCATCTATGTTTATGAATTCATCCATCCATTTCCCCATCTATCTAACAAGATAGTCTTTTGCCTGAAGAGTAGACCAAGATGTTGATTCTTTTCCTTATGTTTTCATTAATTAGGAGGAAGTGTAGAGGTAATGAAGGACTCCCTGGATGCCTGAGCAGTCATTTCTCACTGTCAAGTTACAAGCAACAGCGGGCAGAGAGTCAGGCGCCCCACGAAAGACATGAAAGTATTCACAGTCAGCACAGTTTTTCACAACTATCAAGGGAAGAGCTCTCCTGATAAAGTCAAAGCTATTTGTGGGCAAGTTTAATGGGTCATTTCTGAGATTTAAGCAATCAGTAGGTCTTCCTAGTGTTATATTTTGATTTCCTTCCTTCCTTCCCTCCCCCCTCCTTCTTTCCCACTCCTTCCCTCTCTCCCCCTCTATTTGTTTGTTTGTTTGTTTGTTTGTTATTTATTTATTTATTTATTTATTTCCTCCCTCCCTCCTTCCTCCTATTTTGTTGGAAATTGGGGACTTTATTTATTTTATTTATTCATTCATTTGTCCAATACACAATACATATGGAAGAGAATAGACATGAAGTAATATATATAAAGATAATATGTAAAAATAGAGGAGAAGATATATGAAAAGAAAAAAATATATATGATATATGAGAGAAAGGAAAGACAATTGGACAGGGGATGAAAGGCACACTAGTGCACTTATGCACACCCCTTCGGACCCTGGAGAGGTCAATCATGGATAGTCTAAGGGAGAAATGTTGGGGGTTAGGGGTTGACACTATTGAGTCCGGTAATGAGTTCTACGCTTTGACAACTCAATTGTTAAAGTCATATTTTTTACAGTCAAGTTTGGAGCGCTTAATATTAAGTTTGAATCTGTTGCGTGCTCTTGTGTTGTTGCGGTTGAAGCTGAAGTAGTCATTGACCGGTAGGACGTTGCAGCATATACTTCATGGCCAGCTGGGGAATTCTGGAAGTTAAATCCAAAAATCTTAACATTTGGAGAGACACTAATCTAGATTATAATTCTCACAGTAATTTGCAAGAGTTCCAAACATCCTAAACTTAAACAAAGTTTATTCTACATTTATTTACAGCCATGCTTCTTCCTACGACTAAAACTCCATCTACATTTCACTCTTCAGCTGCTAGCTATGAAATATTTCAAATCACTGCTCCGTGGGAATTTCGTCATGCCTTTGTTAGCTCTGAATGGCAATAAGTAAGACTAAGAACCACAGTTCATATTTCTTTTAAAATAAAAAAAGAGCATGCCACCTGTTCTTTTTTTAAACCTAAATATCAAAAGGAAGAAAGGAAGGTTCTGTGTGTTCAGGATAAAATCCTTCACTCTACTAGATTAGAAATAGATGTAAAGATGACAGAACACACAAACATATATAATAAGGAAACTTAGTTCCTGTCATTGTTACAGTTGCAGATCGGTTCATCAAAATCCATGCAAAACTCATACAGCTACTGTATCTGATACAAATATTAATATATTGATCTAGTTACATATCTGCTCTTCTATATATGCATATTTGTTTTCTGATCCTTTTTTGTTTTAATTATTTGCATCTATATACAGAGAGTATTTGGTATTTACACATTCTACACTTTATTATCCTTATTCTTTAGCCATGCATCCAACCTGTTCCATGTTGAGTAATGTTCAGATTCTTCTTTATTTTGTAACCTCTTCATCATCTTGTCCATCTCTGTGCAATTAAGAATTTTCTTTATGATTTTCTCATCATTTAGTGCATCATTATGTTTCCACTTTCCTTCACCTAGGTCTCAATGTAATCCTCTTTACACAACAAGAATACCACTTGAATACTTTAATAATAATAATATAATAATAATAATAATAATAATAATAATAATAATAATAATAATAATAACAACAACAACAGCAGCAGCAGCAACAAAACAACCACCACCACCACAACAACTATTATTATCATTATCATTATCATTATCATTATCATTATCATTATCATTATCATTATCATTATCATTATCATTATCATTATCATTATCATTATCATTATCATTATCATTATCATTATCATTATCATTATCATTATCATTATCATTATCATTATCATTATCATTATTATAAAAATTGATGTACGCTGGGAGCATATGCACCAAGACAAATTCCTTGTGTGTCCAATCACACTTGGCCAATACAATTCTATTCTATTCTGTTCTATTCTATTCTAATAACAACAACAATAATAGCAACAATAACAGCAACAACAATAACGGGACCCCCTGCTTAGGCAGGAAACTCTACACTATTTCAGACAAATGGTTATCCAACATCTTCTAAAAAATGTCTAGTGTTGGAACATTCCCAGTTCTGTTAGGAAATTTCTCCTTAGTTCTAAATTACTCCTCTCCTTGTTTAGTTTCCACCCATTGCTTCTTGTTCTACCCTCGGGTGCTTTGGAGAATAGGTTGACTCCCTCTTCTTTGTGGCAAGCCCTGAGATATTGGAACACTGCTGTCATGTCTCCCCTGGTCCTTCTTTTTATTAAACTAGACATACCCAGTTCCTGCAACCGTTCTTCATATCTTTTAGCCTCCAGTGCCCTAATCATCTTTGATGCTCTTCTTTGCATTCTTTCTAGAGTCTCAACATTCTTTTTGCATCGTGGTGACCAAAACTGAATGCAGTATTCCAAATGTGGCCTTATTATGGCCTTATAAAATGATATTAATACTTCATATGATCTTAATTCCATCCCTCTGTTAATGCAGCCTAATGCAGTTTTGGCTTTTTTGGCAGCTGCTGCACACGGCTGGCTCATATTTAAATGGTTGTCCACTAGGACTCCAAGATCCCTCTCACAGTTACTACTGTTGACCAAGGTACCACATATACTATACCTGTGCATTTTGTTTTTTCTTGCTAGAACCTTGGACAAGTCATTTTCAGAGGAGCCACATACATCATCCAATCCAATCCTGTGCTTTATGCAGAAATCCAATGGAGAACATCTCAGGCCAAAGCCTGTTCAAGGTAGCCACCATCTCTGCCATCGATTAGTTTCATGGTTAAACTCTTGGGAATAATTCTTTCACAGTCCTTCCTGTAACTTAAATCTCCTCCATCAAGAATAGAGTTTGACCTTTCTGTGAAACATCCTTTCAACTGTTTGAAGAATGCTATTATATTCCCCTTCGGTCATCTTTTTCTCAAAGCCAAACAACTTACTTACTTAGGGTCTTCACTTTAGAAGGTTGAGATCTGGATAGTCTCTAGAATCTCCTTCTAGGTTTAAGCTCTTCCTTCTTCCTTCTTTTGAAGATAGGGGAAACATTTTCTCTCTTCCAGTCCTCTTAATTCATAATCTGCATGAAAAACAGTTGTTGCCAACCTGCCTTCCATTGAGAACATGTATACTGAATGACTCGAAAAGAGGCCCGTGAAAATATTTACTGACCTCTTGCATCCTGGACACAAACTGTTTCAACTCTTACCCTCAAAACATCACTATAGAGCCCTGCACACCAAGACAACTAGACATAAGAACAGGGTTTTTTTCCTGAATGCCGTCACTCTGCTAAACAAATAATTCCCTCAACACTGTCAAACTATTTACTAAGTCTGCACTACTATTACTACTATTTTTCCCATCATTCCTATCACCCATTTTCTCCCACTTATGACTGCATGACTATAATTTGTTGCTTGTATCCTTAAGATTTTTATTGATATTGATTTTTTCTCCATTGCTTATTTGACCCTTATGACAATCATTAAGTATTGTACCTCATGATTCTTGACAAATGTATCTTTTTCTTTTATGTACACTGAGAGCATCTGCACCAAAGACAAATTCCTTGTGTGTCCAATTACACTTGGCCAATAAAGAATTCTATTCTATTCTAATCTAATCTAATCTATTCTATTCTATTCTATTCTATTCCAGTGGTGCCAAGTACCACTGGGATTACTTTCACTGGCTTATGCCAGAGTCGTTGCAGCTCGATTTTTAGATCTTCGTATTTCACTAATTTCTTTAGCTGCTTCTCCTCAATGTGGTACAACAATGATTGTCATAGGGGCCAAATAAGCAATGAAGAAACAATCAATATTAATAAAAATCTTAGGATATAGATGGGAGCTAAGAGTGAATACAAGAGGAAGGGAGATGGCTTTCCAAGAATGAATGTTACAATCAAATTTGCATGAGTGCTGATGCTGCTTTCTTTGGAATTTGTGTTCATGTTTTAAAATAGATGCTGATGGGAGAGAACAGAACAGAACAAACTTCTTTTATTGGCCAAGTGTGATTGGACACACAAAGGAATTTGTCTTGGTGCACATGCTCTCAGTGTATATAAAAGAAAAGTTCGTTAAGAATCATAAAGTACAACACTTGATGACAGTCTGGGTACAAATAAGCAATCAAATCATATTAGGAACCAGTCAATCTTAGATAATTATTGATCTTAGATTATAATCTTTGATGGAGAATACACTCTAGCATGCAAGGGGCGTCAAGGTGAAAGGAAGCACAGGTTCAAGTCCCTTTGCCTTCTCCATCGTCCTCTTCCTCCTTTCCTCCTCCTCCTCCATCTCCATTTTGACTCCTGATCACCTCCTGGAAAGGTCCCTCCAGTTTTCTTGGCAAGATTTCAGAAATGGTTTTCCATTGCTTCATTCTCATGACAAGAGCACACAACAGATTTAAACTTAATATTAACCTCTCCAAACTTGACTGTAAAAAATATGACTTCAGTAACCAAGTTGTCGAAGCGTGGAACTCATTACCAGACTCTATAGTGTCATCCCCAAACCCCCAACACTTTACCCTTAGATTATCTACCGTTGACCTATCCAGATTCTTAAGAGGTCAGTAAGGGGCGAGTGCAAGTGCACTAGAGCAGCGTTTCCCAACCAGTGTGCCGCGGCACACTAGTGTGCCGCGAGACACAGCCAGGTGTGCCGCGAAGCCTAGGGATGCTCCAGCTGGGCGGGGCGCTGCCGGTGCCGGACCGCCGGTGCCTCGGACCTGGAGCTCCCACTCGCAGCTGTCCCCCGGCTACTGCCCGATGCAGCTGTTTCCGGCGCTCTCCTGCTGGGCCCCAAAGAAGGAAGGCGGGAAAAAGGAGAGCTTCATTATTCGCGCCTCCTTTTTCCCACCTTCCTTCTTTGGGGTCCAGCAGGAAAGCGCTGGAAACAGCGGCATCTGGCAGTAGCTGGGGGACAGCTGCGAGCACGGTTCCCCGTAAGCTGCCCCCTCTCCTCCGCCGCCGCCGCCACCTCCTGTCTTGGGGCACGATCTGCCCCCTCTCCTCCGCCGCCGCTTCCTGCCTTGGGGTGAGCAATCCGGGAGTCCGGGACTGTGTGGCTTTGCGCCATGAAGAGAAAACGGCCAACTTTTCCCTGCTGCCCGAGCCGTTTTCTCTTCATGGCGCAAAGCCACACAGTCCCGGACTCCCGGATCGCTCGCTTCTCCGGTCAGCAAAGCCATCTGCCCAGGAAAGCCCCGCATATTGAAAAAGTGCGATGCTTTTCCAGCAGCCGGCGTGCTGGCTGGAGAAGCGAGCGATCCGGGAGTCCGGGACTGTGGCTTTGGGGAATGAAGAGAAAACGGCAGCAGGGAAAAGTCAGCCGGGCTAATGGGAGGCAGCGCGTGGCTGGGCGCTGGGGACGTCTGGGAGGGCGAGGGGGCTGATCACTGCTGTCTCTTAGCTGTAGAGCTGGCTGGTGAAGGCGAAGACAACAGCCTCCGGCTCTCTCCCTCCACTCTCTCTGGCTCTCTCACTTTCTTTTTCTCTCTGTTGCTGGCGTGGTGAACGAGAGAGAAAGAGAGAGAGAGAAAAAGGAGGGGAGAGAGAATGAGAGAGAAAGAAAGCAAGAGAGAGAGAGAAAGAGAGGGGGGAAGGAGAGAGAGGGAAAGACATAGAGGGAGGGAAGGAGGGAGAGAGAAAGAGAGCAAAAAAGAGAGGAAGAAAGAAAGAAAGAGGGATGGAGAGAGAGAAAGAAGGGAAGGAAGGGAGAGAAAGAGGGAGGGAGAAATAGAGTGAATTGGAGGAAGAGATTTTTTTTGTCCAAACTTTTCTTTAGCCTCCCCCCCGCCCCCCCCCTCAGTGTTCCCCAGAATTTTGAAAATATGAATAATGTGCCGCGGCTCAAAAAAGGTTGGGAAACACTGCACTAGAGTGCCTTCCGTCCCCTGTCCTATTGCTCTCCTATATCTCCTATACCTTTCTTCTATTCCTATATCTCTTCTTCTATCCTTTCATTGATATGTTCTATTACTATATCTTCTTTTCTATTCTTTCATAGATATATTTTACTATGAGTATCTCCTCTATAACCTTCATCATGTATTTTACTATGTGTATATAGATATATACCCACTAAAACTCTCATAGTGTATTGGACTAAATAAATAAATAAATACATAAATAGATAGATAGATAGATAGATAGATAGATAGATAGACAGACAGACAGACAGACAGACAGACAGACAGACAGACAGACAGACAGACAGACAAACAAACAAATAAATAAATAAATAAATATGAGAGAGAGAGAGAGATTGTCCAGCCGCTGCAGAAGTTGGCGAGAAATTTACAGCTTGCTGAACTATGTATAAAAGGCCTAATGTTTATGGGAACTTGGGAGGGGTGATTTTAATTAAGGAACAGATGCAGCCGCATTCTCTCACGAGATTCAAGGCCATCCTATGCCCACCTACCTGGGTGGAAGCGGAAGGAGACTTGCCACATTGGCACAATCTGAGTGGGCAATGTGACAGGTTTGTGGGTGGGGGACAAGAGATGTGACCTTTCAACTGGGTGGGAAACTCGGATTCAGGTTTCCCAGTGTAGGTGCCAGGATAGCTCCAGCAATAAATTGAAACTTTGAGGAGTACTTTGACTTGGACTCTGATTTAGTTTGGATGCTACCTGGAACCTTGACAGAGATAGAGATTGGCCCAGGACCACCCAGCTGATTTTGTGCATAAAGTGAGACTAGAACTCACAATCTCCCAGTTTCTAGCCTGGTGCCCTCACCGCTCCATCAAGCTGGTATCATCAAGGTTGCTATTGTCTTTTAATATTTCTGTAAAGTAAATTATTCTGTCTCTGATCCTCCCCTCTCTACCATCCATTATGTGGGGATAATAACACTGTCTTATCTGATTGTAAAATTACAGCAATCATACCATAAAACTACTTGTACTTGCAGTTAAATAAAACCTAAGTGTTATTAGCTGAAACAATGTTGGGTAGAATGCTCAAATGAGTTCTTTTGATTTGAATTTGTGACACATAATATATATTTTCTTCCAACGTGATTTAAGGAGGAAAACTGCATGGCAATAGCCATTCCTAGATTGTCAAAGGACATGCTAAACCATTAAGAAGTTAGGATATTTTTGTGTGTCTGATACATATAAAAAAAAACAAAATCTGATACATTTTTTTTAAAAAACAATTTTTATTGGTTTTATAGGTTTACATAAAACAAACATATAACAGTGCACAGTGCATGTGCCCATCACCAAACAACACACACACACCCCGTCACCCCCACCACCCCTACAAGAGGATTCAAAGAAATTTTACTTGTTTATCTATCTATTAATCCTTGGCTCTATCTTGAACGAATTTTACTAAAAGAGTGATTGTAATTTATTTTTCGTATTTACATCACAGATTCTACCTAACATATAATCTTTTACCTTGTTCCATCGCACCATCAGCTTCTCTAGTTTATTCTCATCAAAATTATTTAATCTTATTTCCATAATTTCAAAATGTACCAATTTTGTACTGTCCATTTTGTAGAATCTTTCCATCCTAATACTATCACCGCTTGAGCACTTTCCAATGCTGCGGTTTTAATTTCCTTAGATTCTCCTAATTCCCTATATTTAATTAAGATTGCTATTTCTTTTGTAATAATCCAGTTAATGTTTAACATTTTATTAATTTCATTCTGGACTACATTCCAGAATTTTTGTATTTCTGCACACTCCCAGATCATATGCATAAAAATTCCTTTTTTTCTGGCACCCATGCCAAAATCTGATACATATAAATAAAATGAAATCTTGACATTCATATATGATTAAGGTTTCAAAAATATAATATCAACATTCCTGTTCAAATCCAACTCAAACCCTTTTAGATGTCTAAGGAGATTCTCAATCATCCAGGTCATGATAACCTCAAAGAATGGAATAGAATAGAATAGAATAGATTAGATTAGAATAGAATAGAATAGAATATTCTGGCTCCCACTTATGGCATTTTCAAACACTACCTCTTATTTATTTATTTTATTTATTTATTATATGTGTATGCCGCCCCTCTCCATAGACTCTTAAAGCTATAGTACTTCAATATATACCTGCATTCATTGTTACAGTAGCTTGTTTATATATTGAAAACCCAACTGCTTTCTACATAGTACTAACACAATTGTCCAGCTGTCTGCAAGGAGTACAAATCCTTCCATTCCCCACCAGCCAGTCAGAACTGAAGAAGCTTCTTGGATGAGAAGCAAAACATCTCCAAAGAAAAAACAGAAAGTCCAGTTGCTTTTTGAAAAAGCACCTCTGGGACAATTGATTTTCATTAAGTTGCACAGTAGATATTTTTTTAACATATTCCTTCTCCATCATTTGCATGTAAAGAGAGAAACTTTTGCAAAGGAGAATAGTTTCAGGAACCAGAAAAGTGGAATTTATTTATTTATTTTATTTATTGTTAGATTTGGAAGGGACCATGCGAGTCATCAAGTCCTATAGCATCCTAGCCAAATATTGTTTGGCAGGGGGAGGGTTGAGCCCTATTATTGGCTTCCAATGGAAATTGCTCTTAACCTAACAACCTTGGGCATGTCATGTGGGATATAATTACATTTAATAAACAAATAAGGATTTTTTTTCCTTTTTAAAAAGTGTTGAGTTTAATTGTACTTTAATTATGTTTTTATCTAGTTTTAATCACAGGTTTTTTAAATTTTGCCCATAACTGCCTTGATTACTGTTGGTAGATTTAAAAAAAGAAAGGGGCAAAAATTCAATCAGTACATAAACCAAAACATTACACAGGAAGGAATAGAGAGAGAGAAAAAAGGAAGACCAGGATATTAAAAGGCCATTTGTTTATATTTTTAAAAAATCATTTCATTTCATTTTATTTATTTTATTTATTTGTCAAACATGTATAGGATAATAGGCAGTAGGACAGAGACAGTAGGTACAATGATGTGCTTACAGACCTTTTAGGAATGGGGTGAGGTCAGTGAAGAGCTACCAAAGATTTTACTACCACTCTGTGGGCGTGGCTTATGCATTTTGTTTCAACATCTTTCAGTGCAAATTGGTTGCTCTGGGGTGGAGCTCCATTTTCGCTACCCCTCTGCGTTCCCCCATCCGGGCAGTAGCCCACCCCTGCTTGTACCTCATGATTCTTGACAAATGTATCTTTTCTTTTATGTATATTTACATAATATATATTTACATAATGTAATATATATTTACATATTTACATAATGTATATTTATGTGTATTTTATGTATATTTATGTATATTTATTTTATGTATATATAGAGCATGTGCACCAAAGACAAATTCCTTGTGTGTCCAATCACACTTGGCCAATATAAGAATAAGAACAGTTTTTTTTCCAAATGCCATCACTGATAAACAAATAATCCCCTCAACACTGTCAAACTATTTTTTTTCATCATTTCTATCACCCATCTCCTCCCACTTATGACTGTATGACTGTAACTTGTTCCTTGTATCCTTAAGATTTCTATTAATATTGATTGTTTCCTAATTGCTTATTTGACCCCTATGGCAATCATTAAGTCCTGTACCGAGTGAAGGGCTAGCAAATTTTTTACTACCCCACTGTGGGTGTGGCTTATGCATTTTCTTTCAACATCTTTCAGTGCAAATTGGATGCTCTGGGGTGGAGCTCCATTTTCGCTGCCCCACTGCATTACGCCCCCGTCCGGGCAGTAGCCCTGGGTGAGGTCGACTGTAAAGAGTCTAAGGTTAAAGTTTTTGGGGTTTGGGAAAGAAACCACAGAGTCAGGTAGTGCATTCCAGGCATTGATTACTCTGTTGCTGAAGTCATATTTTCTGCAGTCAAGTTTGGAGCGGTTTACATTTTTTTAACTAACTATCTATCTATCTATCTATCTATCTATCTATCTATCTATCTATCTATCTACCTACCTACCTACCTACCTATCTATCCTATCTTATGCTATCTATCTGTCTGTCTGTCTGTCTATCTGTCTATCCTATCTATCCTATCTATCCTATCTATCTATCTATCTATCTATCTATCTATCTATCTATCTATCTATCTATCCTATCTATCTATCTATCTATCTATCTATCTATCCTATCTTATTCTATCTATCTATCTATCTATCTATCTATCTATCCATCCTATCTTATCCTATCTGTCTGTCTGTCTGTCTGTCTGTCTGTCTATCCATCCATCCATCCATCTATCAATTATTAGGGTTGAAAGGGATCTTGTAGGTCATCTAGTCCAACCCCCTGCTCACGCAGGAAACCCTACACCAGATGGCTGTCCAATTTTCTTCTGAATGTGTCAAGTGACGGGGCATTCACCAACCTCCATTGGCAGGCCGTTCCACTGGTTGATCGCTCTCACCATCAGGAAGTTCTTCCTTATTTCCAGGTTGAATCTCTCCTTGGTCAGTTTCCATCCGTTGCTCCTGGTCTGGCCGTTGGGTGCCCTGGAAAACAGGTGTTTAGTTTGAATCTATTGCATGCTTGTGTATTGCTGCAGTTGAAGGTGAAGCAGTCACCTTCTCATCAAAACTTTTAAAGCACCAGATTGCATTAACTAATAACCTTTTTAAAAAAAAATTAAAAAGGAAAAGGAAAAAAAAGGATGTTGGAGGGGGAAGCCACCATCTGGCTCCTTGGTGAGAGCAGTCTAATTCCATTAGGACTTTAATAAATGTACTTCTCCACAGAAGGTGTTTGCAGGGATAGGCTGGGCAACAGAAAGCGGTGCTTACAGGATTAGAATATACTGCAAGCAGCCGAGGCTCTGATGATGTTTTACTTGGAAAGGTATTTAAACTTGAAAGTCAGGAGATGTCTCTGAAGGTTAGGAGATGTTTTCTATCCATTTGTTGGCTCTGTATGTAGGTTTTAGGAGCCCTCGCTGGGGAATTGAGAAGAAAACAGAAGCAGGAAGTTGCCTGGAGACTAAAACATATGAAGAACAGTTGCATAAAAAACACAGATGATTGACGGCAGAAAAAGACCCCATGGTCCATCTAGTTGGCCCTTATACTATTTCCTGTATTTTTTCTTAGGGTGAATATATGTTTATCCCAGGCATGTTTAAATTCAGTTACCCGAGTCCTCGGAGAGGGGTGGCATATAAATCCAAATGAAAGAATGAAAGAATGAAAGAATGAAAGAATGAAAGAATGAAAGAATGAAAGAATGAAAGAATGAAAGAATGAAAGAATGAAAGAATGAAAGAATGAAAGAATGAAAGAATAAATAAATAAATAAATAAATAAATAAATAAATAAATAAATAAATAAATAAATAAATAAATAAATAAATAAATAAATAAATAAATAAATAAATAAATAAATAAATTAATTAATTAATTTCAGGAAATATTTAAAAGGCAGAATGTTTTTATTTCCCTGGATAAGACCAGGAGAAACATGCTCTTTCAAAATAGCCTCCACCTTTATTGATAGCCTCAGAAAAACTGGGCCAGCTTATCTACAAGACAAAAAACCTTCAGCTCCAAGGTGATGCACACTGGAGTATAAGTCACACCTTAGTTTTTGGGGAGGAAAATAGGAAAAAGAATCTGCTTACCAGCTGTTCATCTGGCTAGTGTCCTTAAGTGAAAGTTTTTAAAGAAGAGGCTGGACAGCCAATTTTCTGAAATTCACTGCTTGAGCAGTGGGTTAGACTAGAAGACCTCCAAAGACCCTCGCAGCTTTATTTTGATGGATTAATTGAATTTCACCCACATCACTCCCCCTCATACTTTGGCTAAATTTTGCAAAGGATTTGCTGTAGATTTAAAACATTGGGGGGAAATCTATTTTGCTTTTTGACCCTGAAAGGCCAACCTACCTTCTCTTTGTGTCTTAATTGTTTGTTTTAGAATCAATGCACGTTAATCTTTACAGAGCCTGATCAGATAGAAAATAGTCCCGTAGCTATGCAAGTTTACACTCCAAGGTTATAGGCTGACCTCCCTCCACTCACTCCCGTCTCCTGAATCCTCATCAGAAGAGAATGGAGATCCATAACATCTCCTAATGCCCATGTCTTCCGTCTTTCAAGTCTTCAGGAATATCAATGTCATTGCTTTGAAAGTCAAATGGCAGAGTAGGAAAAAAAACGCATCAGGATGCCCGTAGAGCAAGAGTCTTGGGCCTTGACATCTTTAGGATTTGTGGAGTTCAATTCCCAGAGTTCTCCAGCCAGCAAGGGAATTCTGGGAGTTGAAGTCTACAAGTCCTAAACTTGCCAAAGTTGGCAACTTCTGCTGTAGAGGTACATATCTTTGGGAAGATGGTCTATTGAGGAAGAAGTTACTATTCCTACATAATCCAGCTTCAGCAGTTGGAGCTCACCATCAGAGAGAGGTTAAGAACTTCAGCATAAAATACAGTGATACCTTGTCTTACAAACTTAATTGGTTCCGGGACGAGGTTCTTAAGGTGAAAAGTTTGTAAGTTTCCCATAGGAATCAATGGAAAAGCGATTGATGCGTGCAAGCCCAAAATTCACCCCTTTTGTCAGCCGAAGCACCTGTTTTTGTGCTGCTGGGATGTTCCTGAGGCTCCCCTCCATGGGAAACCCCACCTCCGGACTTCTGTGTTTTTGTGATGCTGCAAGGGAATCCCAGCAAGGGAATCCCAGCAGTGCAAAAACGGGTGCTTCGGCTGGCAAAAGGGGTGAGTTTTGGGCTTGCATGCATTAATCGCTTTTCCATTGATTCCTATGGCAACAGAAGTCCGGAGGTGGGGTTTTGAGGACTTCTGCGTTTTTGTGATGCCGCAATTTCGCTGAGGCTCCCCTCGGTGGGAAACCCCACCTCTGGACTTCCGTTGCCAGCGAAGCACCCATTTTTGCACTGCTGGGATTCCCCTGCAGCATCGCAAAAATACGGAAGACCGGAGGTGGTGTTTCCGATGGAGGGGAGCTTCAGGGAAATCCCAGCAGCGCAAAAACAGGCACTTCGCTGGCAACAGAAGTCTGGAGGTGGGGCATCCCAGTGGCGGCGGCTTGGGTTTGTAAAGTGAAAATAGTTTGGAAGAAGAGGCAAAAAAATCTTAAACCCCGGGTTTGTATCTCAAAAAGTTTGTATGATGAGGCATTTGTAAGACGAGGTATCACTGTACTTTATTTGAAAACATTCAGAGACTGGGACAAGTCTGGTGATGATGATACGAGGTTTTGAATTGATTCCCAAAGTGCTTGGATCTTTGAAAATGGGAGGCTCGTGCCTAGGATGGAGAAGGAGGGAAGGAAGGAAGGAAGGAAGATATAAGACAAGGCAAGATGCAATAAGGAAAGGGGAAGGGGAAAGAAAGAAAGAAGAAAAGAAAAAAGGAAGGTGGGAAGGAGGGAGGGAAAGAGAGAGGGAGGGAGGGAAGGAAGGAAGGAATGTATAAGACAAGGCAAGATACAATAAGGAAAGGAGAAGGGGAAAGAAAGAAGGAAAGAAAAAAGGAAGGAGGGAAGGAGGGAGGGAGGGAAAGAGAGAGGGAGGGAAGGAGGGAAGTAAGTAAGTAAGTAAGTAAGTAAGTAAGTAAGTAAGTAAGTAAGTAAGTAAGGAAGAAAGGAAGGAAGGAAGGAAGGAAGGAAGGAAGGAAGGAAGGAAGGAAAGCAGATATACCATCCCAGAAGAATAGTTTAACTTAGTGACCACTCCTGCCTCCCATTGACTGCACTTCCAACCAATATTCTCCTAATTTAACTTCCCTGCCCATTTGAGTTGGGTTGGGCTGAAAGAGAGAGGGGAGAGGAGTAAGGGGGGAGGCAGAGGGAAAGAAAGTGAAAAGTGAGGGGAGATAGAAGGAGAGAGGGGAGGGGAAAGGAGTAAGTAGGGATGGGAGGAAGAGGGAGGAAGGGAGTAAAGAATGAAGGAGTAGAGTATCAATGTCAATGAATATTAACCATAACAATACATGAACACATAATAGATACAAACCTATGGTAAAACTGTGCCAAACCTGATTGCAGAAAACGTAACTTCAAAAAGTTACTAATACTACCTGACTGTGGTTTCTTCCCCAAACCCTCAAAACTTTACCCTTTACTTTAGGCTGTCTATTGTTGATCTCAGCCCAATCCTAAGAAGTCTGTAACGGACTGAGCATAAGCGCACCAGTGTGCTTACAGTCCCTATTCTAATGTTCCCTTTTATTCGTATCCATTTCATGTATTCATAGTTATGTTTATACTTATATTTGTTATCTAATACGTGCTTGACAAAACAAACAAATAATGGAGTGGGGAGAAGAGAGGAGTAAGGAAGAGGGAAGGAAGGGGGGAGGGATGGGAGAGGAAGAAAGGAGTAAGGAGTAAGGAAGAGGGAGGGAAGGAAGGAGGGAGGGAGGGAGGAAGCAAAGGAAAGGAACGAAGGAAGGAAGGAAGGAAGGAAGGGAAGGGAAGGAAGGAAGGAAGGGAAGGGATGGGAAAGGAAGGGAAGGAAAGGGAAGGAAGGAAGGCAGGAAAGGAAAGGAAAGGAAAGGAAAGGAAGGAAGGAAGGAAGGAAGGAAGGAAGGAAGGAAGGAAGGAAGGAAGGTGTTCTGCTGGCGTGTCCCAACTGCCCATAATTACAGGGTAAGAGCCACCCACAACAGCAGAAGGAAGGAAGGAAGGAAGGAAGGAAGCACAGGGAGAAGAAGGGGGATTGAGGGAAAGGAGGGAGGGAGGAAGCAAAGGAAAGGAAAGGAACGGAGGAAGGAAGGAAGGAAGGAAGGAAGGAAGGTGTTCTGCCGGCGTGTCCCAATTGCCCGTAATTACAGGGTAAGAGCCAACCACAACAGAAGGAAGGAAGGAAGGAAGGAAGGAAGGGAGGGAGGGAGGAAGGAAGGAAGGAAGCACAGGGAGGAGAAGGGGGATGGAGGGAAAGGAGGGAGGGAGCTTGTAGATTTGAACTGTTGTGAGTGACTTAAGTTTTTACTTTAGGATTCTACTGTGAATGGCTCCATTAATTTTGACTTCAGATTGTTGAATGCCTTGCTAAATCCTTTAACCCTGATTTTAAAAAAAACACAAATTCTTCCACTCTTACCTGAAACAGATTTCTGCTGTTGTTCTTGCTTGGTCTTCCCTGCTCTCTCTCATTGTCCGACCCCAAATACTTTCCAGAGTGCTCCTCAAAGTGAAATTATTGGGGGGGGGGATATTCAGTGGGGGGAAGAAAATAACCTCTAATGAGGGTACCCAGAGTCCCCATCCTTTCATATTTTTTTTTCTGTATTTGTATTTCGCATCTGAATAGCTTTAATGACTTGTGAAATTGTTCAATCCACGTCCCTTTTCCTGGAAAACAGCACCTGGTGGGAGTCCATTTCTCGAAGCCATTTCATTAAATTCCCTGCGAGAGAAGCCTAGTGAGGTCTATATTTAGAGAGGAGAATTCGGAAACCTGACAGCAAGAGCCATCCCATCTCTGCAGGACGGCCTCAGATTACATCTTACAAATGAATTACTGAGTACCGATTTCACGCTCAGAAAATCTTTTTTGGTACTTAACAATTCCCTTGACACTCAACCTTCCCTCAGTAATCTTGATGGGAGGATAACCTTGGAGCGAAGTTCATGTCTCTTCGGCCGTCCATTTAGTGCCAGACAGTCATTCCAACATGAAGCAGTGGAAGTGATGTGCCGGTGTCTGGAGGCTGTTGGGGCCTGGATGGGTGTCAACAGACTCAAACTCAACCCTGATAAGACGGAGTGGCTGTGGGTTTTGCCTCCCAAGGACAATTCCATCTGTCCATCCATAGCCCTGGGGGAGGAATTATTGACCCCTCAGAGAGGGTCCACAACATGGGCGTCCTCCTCGATCCACAGCTCACATTAGAGAACCATCTTTCAGCTGTGGCGAGGGGGCCGTTTGCCCAGGTTCGCCTGGTGCATCAGTTGCGGCCCTAGTTTAACTGGGAGTCACTGCTCACAGTCACTCACGCCCTCATCACCTCGAGGTTCGACTACTGTAATGATCTCTACATGGGGCTACCTTTGAAAAGTGTTCGGAAACTTCAGATCGTGCAGAATGCAGCCGCGAGAGCAGTCATGGGCTTTCCCAAATATGCCCATGTCACACCAACACTCCGCAGTCTGCATTGGTTGCCAATCAATTTCCGGTCACA
The DNA here is from genome assembly GCF_031021105.1 of Erythrolamprus reginae. NCBI lineage: Eukaryota > Metazoa > Chordata > Lepidosauria > Squamata > Dipsadidae > Erythrolamprus > Erythrolamprus reginae. The sequence continues at coordinate 11,394,093 of NC_091952.1, forward strand.
ATTCAAAGTGTTGGTAATGACCTTTAAAGCCCTACATGGCGGTGGACCAGAATACCTCCGGAACTGCCTTCTACCGCATGAATCCCAGCGGCCGATAAGGTCCCACAGAGTTGGCCTTCTCCGGGTCCCGTCGACCAAACAATGTTGTTTGGCGGGCCCCAGGGGAAGAGCCTTCTCTGTGGCGGCCCCGGCCCTCTGGAATCAACTGCCCCCAGAGATTAGAACAGCCCCCACCCTCCTTGTCTTTCGCAAATTACTTAAGGCCCACCTATATTGCCAGGCATGGGGGAACTAAGACATCCTCCCCCAGGCTTTTATATTTTATGTTTGGTATGTATGTGCTGTATGGTTTTAATTGCTGTGGTCTTATATATATATTTTTAATATTGGATTTGTTTTACTGCTATATTGTTTTATTATTGTTGTGAGCTGCCCCGAGTCTTCGGAGAGGGGCGGCATACAAGTCCAATAAATTATTATTATTATTATTATTATTATTATTATTATTATTATTATTATTATTATCTCTTTGAGGCGAGGAGAGGCCGGGCACCCAAACCCAAACCCTTGACATGGGTGACATCAAGTTGCCCACATTTTAAGTCAATCACATGACCTTTAAGCCATCCCCTGGTCACATGATCATCAAGCCACTCCCACCTGGTCACATGGCCGGCAAGCCACACCCACAAAATAAGCCACACCAATAATGAGCTTGCTGGTTATGTGATCAGGTGGGAGTGGCTTGAACGATCATCATCGTTCAAGTGAACTGTTAAATCCTTGACTTACAAACTTACCAGTGTCATTCACTGGGTTGACAATTTGCTTCGCATTTCCTTCCTGGGTCGCCCCACTACCTCAGGCTGGGTAGCTAGGCGAATGGGTGCTGCCAGAAGCATAAATGCTGCCAGCGCTTCTTCCACCCATGCCTTCTGCTTGCACCTCTGGTGGGAGGTGGCCGCGTGAGGCTGGAGAGGAGCCGGGCAGGAGAGAGGGAAGCTCGTCTGAGGCCAGGAAGGAGGAAAGAAGAAAAAAGCAAGGAGCCCAGACACAGCAGCAGCAGGGGAAAAAAGGAGAGCCGAGCCGAGACCAGTAATCCAGGAAGTGACAGCCGCCGATCAGCTGGAGCTGTGCACGCATCTTCATTTCCATTGGTGGAACTGTGTTCTGCTGCCAGAAACGTAAATGCTGCCAGTGCCACCATGCCTTCTGCTTGCACCTCTGGTGGGAGGTGGCCATGTGACGTTGGAGGGGAGCCGGGCAGGAGAGAGGGAAGCTCGTCCAAGGCCTGGAAGGAGGAAAGAGGAAAAAAGCAAGGAGCCCAGACGCAGCAGCAGCACGGGGAAAAAGGAGAGCCGAGTCGAGACCAGTAATCCAGGAAGTGACAACCGTTGATCAGCTGGAGCTGTGCACACATCTTAATTTGCGCCGGTGGAACTATGTTCCACCCCATCCCGCCTGTTGCCCACCCCTGAGCCACGCCCACAGTGTGGTAGTAAAAAAATTTGCAGTCCTTCACTGGATTGGAGATCCAACAGTGGGGAAATGCACAAAGTATTGTGCGATTGATATCTGTAGGACGATGATCCGATAAAGCCGGCCTGGTTATATGTAAACACTCAAGAAGGAAGTTGCTTTCTTTGCAGCAGCGAGACCTGTTTCTACAGACAGTTCCATCAATTGTGTTCATCAGAAATTGTGGTAGGAAGGCCAGCAAACTGCAGTTAACAGGTGCCTGGAGACAGCGTCCCGCCGTTCAAGTCAGTGACAGACAGAAATTTCACTCAACGCTCTAGATTAGTGAATCATTTCGAAGGACAGTGTAACACACTGAATGTGTTATACTGTAAAAACCACCGAGAATTAACTCATCACAAAAACAGGGTACATCTGATAGGGTGAAAAGCAACCCCATGTAAACCACGGGCAATGATGATGATGATGATGATGATGATGATGATGATGATGATCCACTGGAACTTGTGCCGGAACTACCATTTCTCAGTGGCAAAGAACTGGTGGGATCATAAGCCCGAAAAAGTGGTCGAAAATGAGCAAGCAAAACTACTGTGGGACTTCCGACTTCAGACTGGCTGAATTCTGAAGCATAACACACCACACATCTTGATGGTGGAGAAAAAGAAAGTATGGATCATTGACTTCGCAATCCCAGGGGACAGGAGAATTGAGGAGAAGCAGCTAGAGAAATCAGTGAAATACGAAGATCTAAAAATCAAGCTGCAACGACTCTGGCATAAGCCAGTGAAAGTGGTCCCAGTGGTACTTGGCACGCTCGGTGCAGGGCCAAAGGATCTCAGCGGAAAACTATCGGAATTGACAAAATCTCCATCTGTCAATTGCAAAAGGCCACTTTACTGGGATCGGCAAACATAATTCGCCGCTACATCACTCAGTCTTAGGTGCTTGGGAAGCGCCCTACTGGTAATGAAATACGAAATCCAGCATAGTGATCTCGTTTGCTGTGTTGTATTGACATAATAATAATAATAATAATAATAATAATAATAATAATAATAATAACAACAACAACAACAATAATAATAATAATAATAATAATAATAATAATCCGCGGAGAGGGGCGGCATACAAATCTAAATAATTAATAAATAAATAAATAATAATAATAATAATAATAATAATAATAATAGGAGGAGGAGGAGGAGGAGGAGGAGGAGGAAGAAGAAGAAGAAGAAGAAGAAGAACAACAACAACAACAACAACAACAACAACAACAGAGTTGGAAGGGACCTTGGAGGTCTTCTAGTCCAGCTCCCTGCTTAGGCAAGAAACCCTATACTAATTCAGACAGATGATTATCCAACATCTGCTTAAAAACTTCCAGTGTTGGGGCATTCACAGCTTCTAGAGGTAAGTTGTTCCACTGATTAATTGTTCTGATTGTCAGGAATTTTCTCCTTAGTTCTTAGTTACTTCTCCCCTTGTTTAGTTTCCACCCATTGCTTCTTGTTCTACCCTCAGGGGCTTTGGAGAATAGCTTGACTCCTTCTTCTTTGTGGCAACCCCTGAGATACCGGAAGACTGCTATCATGTCTCCCTTGGTCCTTCTTTTCATTAAACTAGCCATGCTAATAGGAAAGGAAGAGTTGGGGCAAGAATGAATTTATTGAGGAAAGAGAAGTTTCTCAAGAAAATGAAATGTTGAAATCCTTGGTGTTCTCCAAGCTTGCAGACATTTCACTACCCAGCTGGGTAACATCATCAAACTAGTAAACATGGAGTTGCTTCCTATTTATATACAGGAGCTGACCCTGCCAGTGTTGGGTGTGTGTGTTCTCCTTGGTAGTTCCTTGTTTAAGATATTGTTTTCTGCTTTACTGTTTGTCTGGGTTAATCCCTGCTTATCTGGGTGTTGGCTGCTGGAAAGTATGTGTTCTGGGGGTTTTTTCCTTTCCTTCTTAGTTTTCTTTTACTGCCCTTTTGAATGATGTGCAAAAGTGTTTTATCTCTATGAGTCTTTTGATGGTTGAATTGTCCGAATGTCCAAGCTTATAGAAATTCTAGAAACAGAAACATGGAAGATTGACGGCAGAAAAAAACCTCATGGTCCATCTAGTCTGCCCTTATACTATCCATCCTAAGATAAAAATACAGTATGTTTATCCCAGGCATGTTTAAATTCAGTTACTGTGTATTTGCCTACCACGTCTGCTGGAAGTTTGTTCCAAGCATCTACTACTCTTTCAGTAAAATAATATTTTCTCATGTTGCTTCTGATCTTTCCCCCAACTAACCTCAGATTGTTCTCTAGTATTGTGTGTGTGTGTGTGTGTGTGTGTGTGTGTGTGTAAAATGCATATGTTTTTACACAGCTCCTCTTATGGGAGGTTGGATTGCTACTTTGGTAGGGGAACACTTGGTTAGTGTGTGTGTGTGTATTTTGATAGACATACATTTCTAATTTGCTGTTGTTTCCTCTGCTAATGAGAACACCCAGGAATGGTCGTATGTTGTTGTTTTTTATTCTTCCCCTGTGAATTTTTTTCCCCTTTGAAGATATTGTTGATTGTGTCAGAAAACTAGCAGAGCACATCCATAAACACCAATTAGCACTCAGAACATACAATGAAAACACCTTGATCTTACAAGACACAAACAGACTCAAACATAGTTTAAATTGGGAATGTGAGCATCCTAAACCAAGCCAAATCCAAAAATGCTATGGACTTTCTGGAAGCTTGGCATTCAGACCAATCAGCCATCAACAAACACATAGAGGTAAACCACATTTACACCATGCAAAAGAGAAACTGAAATAGCTAATGAGAGACAAAAGTTCATTTCCATACCATCCGTGCGCTTGGTTTAATTAATCTTTATTTAACTCCTGTTAATTTTAATGCTTTTATATTCATGCTTTTATGACATTGTGAGCTATCCAGAGTCACCCTGTATAGCGAGATGGGCAATGAAGAAAGAAAGAAAGAAAGAAAGAAAGAAAGAAAGAAAGAAGGAAGGAAGGGAGAGAAAGAAAGAAAGAAAAAAGAAACAAAGAAACAAAGAAAGAAAGAGACAGAGGAGGGAGAGAAAGTAGGAAGGAAGGAAGGAAGAAAAGAGAGAAAGAAAGAAGGAAAGAAGGAAGGAAGGAATAGAGAGAGAGAGAGAGAAAGAAAGAAAGAAAGAAAGAGAGGGAGGGAGAGAGGGAGGGAGGGAGGAAGGGGAGGGAGAAGGAAGGAAGGAAGGAAGAAAGAAAGAAAGAAAGAAAGAAAGGCTCTACAAAGAAGAATACATTTCAACCAAATGCAGTAGTTGGTTTCTCTTGTGAACATACATGACTGTGGAGTGGATTGAAAGTGGTTTTGCTCTAATAGTGTCATTTTGCAAAGCCAAAAGAAAATTCCTTTATAGTTTTTAATAGTCGTATATAGGCCAAGAGTAGTCTTCCTCAAAATCCCTCAAACATCTTTCAGGGATCAGAAAAAGAGGATGTTGTAGGAGATGTCCAAACTGAGCCGGACACCTCTAAAAGAGACCCAAGTCCAGACTTCCTTGAAGTCCGTTGATTCTTACCTGGTGCCAATTTGCATTGGCCATTAGCAGATCTGATTCTTGTGTACAGAATAAACTCAGAGTGTTTTTGAACTTTATGCTGGCTCCCAGTTTCTTGCGCCTGACAGATGCATTTATCTTAAAATAAAATAAAGCAATTTTTTTTTAAAAAAAATAATTTCTGTGCCCAGGTGTTGATCTATTTCTCAGCTTTTCTTTGATATCAAATTAATATAAGTGCCTGTGAGTGTGTATTCATGCATATTCATCACACATAGAAAATATTCTTTTTATCTAATGCTCTGAACGCTGTGCTTGTTGCAAAGAATGAAAGGTGGTTGGGAAAATCTTGTGTTATTTTTGACTTGGGATCAGTACTGTTGGAAAAGAGAGGATGGGTGAAGGTTTAAGCAATGTTTACAATTTATTTTTATTTATTCATTTGTCAAGTACACAAATATATAGGAAGAAAGATAGACATGTGATAATATAAAAGAGGGTGAAAGTGAACTTACAGGAGAGGATATATGAAAGGAAGAGAATATATAAGATAGGTGAAAGATTGGAAAGACAATTGGACAGGGGATGAAAGGCACACCAGTGCACTTATTTATGCCCCTTACTGGCCTCTTAGGAACCTGGAGAGGTCAATGTGGAGAGTCTAAGGGAGAACTGTTGGGGGTTAGAGGTTGACACAATTGAGTCCGGTAATGAGTTCCATGCTTCGATAACTCGAGTGTTGAAATCATATTTTTTACAGTCAAGTTTGGCGCGGTTCGTATTACGTTTGATTCTGTTGCGTGCTCTTGTGTTATTGCAGTTGAAGCTGAAGTAGTCATTGACTGGTAGGACGTTGCAGCATATGATCTTGTGGGTAATACTCAAATTGTGTTTTAGGTGCCGTAGTTCTAGGCTTTCAAGGCCCAATATTGTTAGTCTATTTTCGTAGGATATTCTGTTTCGAGTGGAGGAGTGAAGGGCTCTTCTGGTGAAATATCTTTGGACGTTTTCAAGGTGTTGATGTCTGAGATGTGATATGGGTTCCAGACAAATGAGCAGTAGTCTAGGATGGGTCTGGCAAAAGTTTTGTAGGCTCTTGTGAGTAGAGTGAGATTGCCTGAGCAGAAGCTACGTAGGATCAGGTTAACAACTCTAGAGGCTTTTTTGGTGATATTGTTGCAGTGGGCTTTAGCACTTATACACAATATTGTTGTTGTTGAGATTATTTATTTATTTGATTAATTGGATTTGTATGCTGCCCCTCTCCAAGGACTCGGGCCAGTTAGTTGGTTAGTTGCGAAGTTGTGTCCAACCCATCACAACCTCATGGAAAATGTTCCTCCAGGCTTTCCTGTCCTCTACCATCCTTAAGCTCATGCCAACTGCTTCAGTTACTTCCATCCAGCCACCTCATTCTCTGTCATCCCCTTCTTCTTTTGCCCTCAATCGTTCCCAGCATCAGGCTCTTCTCCATCCTTCCTTCCTTCTCATTTGGTGGCCAAAGTATTTGAGTTTCATCTTCAGGACCTGGCCTTCCAAAGAGCAGTCAGGGTTGATCTCCTCCAGGACTGACCAGTTGGATCACCTTGGAGTCCAAGGTACTTGCAGGAATCTTTTCCAGCACCATAGTTCAAAGACCTCAAAGTTTACTATTGACTGTCAGAATTCAACTGGCAGAAAAATTTACTGAGCCTAAAATTCTATAGTGACGCAGTAATCTTCCTGTTAGGGTTCCAAATAGCATCCAAAATTAAATCACAGTGGTACACATCACTGTGCCTACCGTCCCTGTCCTACTGGCCTATTGTCCTTTTTTATAGTTACTTTTTACTCGTGTTATGTTTATACAAACTACTGGTCTCCTATACATGCTTGACAAATATAAATCAATAGATAGATGATAGGATGGATAGATGATAGATAGATAGATAGATAGATAGATAGATAGATAGATAGATAGAAAGATAGATAGAAAGATAGATAGAAAGATAGATAGATAGATAGATAGATAGATAGATAGATAGATAGATAGATAGATAGAAAGATAGATAGATAGATAGATAGATAGATAGATAGAAAGATAGATAGATAGATAGATAGATAGATAGATGATAGATAGATAGAAGTAAAGTAAAGTAAAGTAAGTAACTAACTAACTAAGTAAGTAACTAAGTAAGTAACTAAGTAACTAACTAAGTAACTAACTAAGTAACTAAGCAACTAAGTAACTAAGTAACTAAGTAAATCAACGTATTCCTCAAAGTCCCAATTTATTAACAGAGCCATGTTGGTACATCTGGATGAAATCTGAATCTGAAGTCCCCTGTCCCATGCCCAGAACTCTATCAGGCTGTCTAATCTTCATTTGCCATGCTGGCAGAGCCCACCCATCTCCTTCCCTGCAGGTGCAGAGGTGCAGAGACAAAGAATGACCTTGACTTTCTAGAAAGAATTTGTTATGGTTACATATTAACAACCTCATACAATCCCATTTTCCCACAATAGAAAATGCATAGTAGAATAGTATAAAGTGTGGCAGGCCAAAGATCCAGTAATGGGTTGCTAGCCGGGACCTGCCACACTGTGTACTGGTAGCGAAAATGGAGCTGTGCACAAAGCTCTGGGTGACCAGCAGACGGACATGGGCATCTGAGCGAGATTCGGCTTCTGCACATGCGCAGGAAGTGAAATCTTGTGCGAGGACGCTCAAGCGCACATGATTTTGCATTATTTCCGCATGTGCGGAACCAAAAAATCACCGAAAATCAGCAAAATCTCATGTGCACAAGCATCCTTGTGCGAGATTTAGTACTGCTCAAAAAAATAAAGGGAACACCTAACCAACACAATATAACTCCAAGTAAATCAAACTTCTGTGAAATCAAACTGTCCACTTAGGAAGCAACACTGATTGACCATCAATTTCACCTGCTGTTGTGCGCATTCAACTTAGAAACATAGAAACATAGAAGACTGACGGCAGAAAAAGACCTCATGGTCCATCTAGTCTGCCCTTATACTATTTCCTGTATTTTATCTTACAATGGATATATGTTTATCCCAGGCATGTTTAAATTCAGTTACTGTGGATTTACCAACCACGTCTGCTGGAAGTTTGTTCCAAGGATCTACTACTCTTTCAGTAAAATAATATTTCCTCACATTGCTTTTGATCTTTCCCCCAACTAACTTCAGATTGTGTCCCCTTGTTCTTGTGTTCACTTTCCTATTAAAAACACTTCCCTCCTGAACCTTATTTAACCCTTTAACATATTTAAATGTTTCGATCATGTCCCCCCTTTGTACTTTGTACAGAAAAAAGTATTCAATGAGAATGCCCACCAAACTGGTAATTTAAAAAATTTGAATCCCACCACTGGGTGAACACTGATTCTCCCTTGTTTCAGTCATTCCACCCTGTTTAGATTCGGAGTTGACCAACACAATGCTAAATCCCATTGACTTCAAAGGCAGAGGACCTCCTTTATAAAGCATTTTTGTTAGATTCTACCTTAATTAAAATGAAATATCATCCTGGAAAAGGGGGGGGGATTTTCTAAGATCTTTCTCTCTCTTTCTCTTTTTTTTGACTGATTGATTTTTCCAAGCATCAGTACAGTTCCAGTGATTCTGAAGTGTACTTGTCAAATAATTGATCTCGTACTATTAATTTTAATAACACACACTCGGAGATGAAAAATGGAAATATTGCTGCTATATGCAGAGTGTGCAAGCAAGGTTCAAAAAGAGGGGGGGGGGAGAAATCACCAGGAACTGTACATTTATTAAGATCACAATAATTTAATGCCTGACAGCCATCGCTTATTTTAAGCAACTCATAATAATTAAAATTAGTATTAATTCCAAAAGAGCCTAATTCATGCTTTGTTGGCATAATTCCTGGAACTTATCAATGCACAACTTTTGTTCAAATATTGACACTGCTCCCTTACCCTAAATGTGAAAAGTGTATAATTTGAATTTATCATGATTCTGTATATGAGACTCAATAAAGGAGAATATCTGTAGCTCAGGGTTGAAAAGAGGAGTCCTTGATTGCTTTCTTGAAGACGTTATTACCCAAACTACAGGTGAGACTCGAAAAATTAGAATACTGTGCAAATATTCATTTATTTCAGTAATAGAAACATAGAAACATAGATAATTTACAGCAGAAAAAGACCTCATGGTCCATCCAGTTTATTTATTTATTTTTATTTATTCATTTGTCCAATACACAAGACATATGGAAGAGAATAGACATGAAGTAATATATATAAAGATAATATGTAAAAATAGGGGAGAAGATATATGAAAGGAAGAATATATATATGATATATGAGATAAAGGAAAGACAATTGGGCAGGGGACAAAAGGCACACTAGCGCACTTATGTACGTCCCTTACTGACCTCTTAGGAACCTGGAGAGGTCAATCGTGGATAGTCTAAGGGAGAAATGTTGGGGGTTAGGGGTTGACACTATTGAGTCCGGTAATGAGTTCCACGCTTCGACAACTCGATTGTTAAAGTTATATTTTTTATAGTCACGTTTGGAGCGGTTAATATTAAGTTTGAATCTGTTGCGTGCTCTTGTGTTGTTGCGGTTGAAGCTGAAGTAGTCATTGACCGGTAGGACGTTGCAGCATATGATCTTGTGGGCAATACTTAAATCATGTTTTAGGCACCGTAGTTCTAAGCTTTCTAGACCCAGGATTGTTAGTCTATTTTCGTAGGGTATTCTGTTTCGAGTTTCATCCTTAAGACCTTCCTCCATTTTTGTAGCCCGTCTTTGGACCCGTTCAATTTTATCAATATATTTTTGTAGGTGAGGTCTCCAGAACTGAACCCAGTGTTCCAAATGTAGTCTCACCAGTGCTCTATACATCGGGATCTGAAGCACCTTTGCTTTGAAATAAGATGACTCACATCAGTTGGCCATTTCGCTTCACCACTTGTGCGGAAGCTTTAGTAGAATCTTGAACCCAAGCAGGTGGACATCATGTCTCCACTTCAAGAGAGAAGGCTCCCTTCGTTTGGCATTTCATTTCAAAGGCTGCTTCCACCGAAGCCTGTCAAATGAAAAGGCCACTTCAGAGCTTTGTCCAGCTGTCCGGAGGAGCCAGTAATCCAGGGATGTGGTTGTCTGTGGTCAGGCAGAAACCATCCAGCCATCCCTTGGGGTATTCATGGCTTGGAATTCCTCCACTGAGAACTGGGTTGACCCTTCGTACTGTACGATTCTATGATCGCCTTCTTTTTTTACTTTTTATTTTCCATTTTTCCAATTTACATGTCAATAAACATTTTAACAGTACTGTATCACATGTTTTACTTGGCTATTTACAGTTTAGTTATTTACATTTACTTTTATTCCTATGAATCTTTATGTCTCTGTTCTAACCAATCATAGAATTTATTCCAAACTTCATAGAAATCCATTTCTTCTTTGCCTTTTATTTCTAATGTGACCCTATGCATCTCTGCACATTCCAATATCCTATATATAATAAACGAGAGGACAGCAAAAGGGCTTCTGACATGGAGATGCCGGGAAATAAAAACCACCAAAAATCAATGGGTTCATATTGATACATAGAAGGTGGTGTTGTGGATATTGCCTATCTGGACTTCAGCAAAGCCTTTGCTACAGTTCCACATAAAGAGCTGATAGATAAATTAGTGAAGATTGGACTTAATCCCTGGATAGTTCAATGGATTTGCAGCTGGCTCAAGCATAGACATCAGAGAGTTGTTGTTAATGGCAAGTACAGTGTTCTCTCGCTTTTCACGGGGGATGCGTTCTCAGACCGCCCGCGAAAGTCGAATTTCCGCGAAGTAGAGATGCGGAAGTAAATACGCTATTTTTGGCTATGAACAGTATCACAAGCCATCCCTTAACACTTTAAACCCCTAAATTGCAATTTTCCATTCCCTTAGCAACCATTCAGATTGTTACTCACCATGTTTATTAAAGTTTGTTTAAAAAAATATTTATTAAAAGCAAATGAAAGTTTGGCGATGACATATGACGTCAATGGGTGGGAAAAACCGTGGTATAGGGGAAAAACCCGCAAAGTATTATTTAATTAATATCTTTGAAAAACCGTGGTATAGACTTTCCGCGAAGTTTGAACCCACGAAAATCGAGGGAACACTGTATTCTGAGCAGAGACAGGTTACAAGCGGTGTGCCACAAGGGTCTGTTCTGGGTCCTATTATTTCAAATATGTTTGTGAGTGACATAGGGGAAGGTTTAGTAGGGAAAGTTTGCCTATTTGCCGATGACTCTAAAGTATGCAATAGGGTTGATATTCCTGGAGGCATTTCTAATATGGTAAATTATTATTATTATTATTATTATTATTATTATTATTATTATTATTATTATTATTATTATTTAGATTTGTATGCCGCCCCTCTCCGCAAAATCGGATTTAGCTTTACTAGATAAATGGTCAAAGCAATGGAAACTGAAGTTTAATGTTTCCAAATGCAAAATAATGCACTTGGGCAAAAGGAATCCTAAATTTGAGTATTGTATTGGCAGTTCTGTGTTTGCAAAAACTTCAGAAGAGAAGGATTTAGGGGTAGTGATTTCTGACAGTCTCAAAATGGGTGAGCAGTGTGGTCGGGCGGTAGGAAAAGCAAGTAGGATGCTTGGCTGCATAGCTAGAGGTATAACAAGCAGGAAGAGGGAGATTGTGATCCGCTTATATAGAGCGCTGGTGAGACCACATTTGGAATACTGTGTTCAGTTCTGGAGACCTCACCTACAAAAAGATATTGACAAAATTGAACAGGTCCAAAGACAGGCTACAAGAATGGTGGAAGGTCTTAAGCATAAAACGTATCAGGAAAGACTTCATGAACTCAATCTGTATAGTCTGGAGGACAGAAGGAAAAGGGGGGACATGATCAAATATTTAAATATGTTAAAGGGTTAAATAAGGTCCAGGAGGGAAGTGTTTGTAATAGGAAAGTGAACACAAGAACAAGGGGACACAACCTGAAGTTAGTTGGGGGAAATATCAAAAGCAACATGAGAAAATATTATTTTACTGAAAGAGTAGCAGATCCTTGAAACAAACTTCCAGCAGATGTGGTTGGTAAATCCACAGTAACTGAATTTAAACATGCCTGGGATAAACATATATCCATCCTAATATAAAATACAGGAAATAGTATAAGGGCAGATTAGATGGACCATGAGGTCTTTTTCTGCTGTCAATTTTCTATGTTTCTATGTTTCTAAAATTTGCCATCACTGGCTGAGACACAATCTGCAGTTAGTTGGGGAAAAGATTAGAAGTAATGTGAGAGAACATTATTTTACTGAAAGAGTAGTAGATGCTTGGAACAAACTTCCAGCAGACGCGGTTGAATTTAACTGAATTTAAACATGCCCGGGATAAACATATATCCATCCTAAGATAAAATACAGGAAATAGTACAAGGGCAGACTAGATGGACCATGAGGTCTTTTTCTGCTGTCAATCTTCTATTTTTCTATCAGGGAAAACCTGACGTGAGCCAGCTCTTTTCTTTTTTACAAACAAGTGGACAGTTGAGGTTGACTTCCAAATCAAGTAGCGCAAGTCAGGGAGGTGTTTCATCCTCCCAGCTGTCAGCCAGAGATGGTTAAGTCAACACAAATCGTTTCCCCAGATCACACAGTCTCCTAACCTGTCATTTTCTAAATGGCTTTATTACAGGCTTTGCTGAGCCCTCCAGGAGACGGTAAGAGCTATTCTCCTGCCTGCTTCTCCCCGTAAATCGGGGGAACTGATTGCCTGCCAATGGTGAAAACTCTGCAATGGAGACAAAACGCTTGGCAGGGGGAAAGTAGAATGACGTGGGCTTTTGTAGGAATGAAGGTAGTCCTCGACTTACAACCGCACCTTTATTTATATAAATAAAGCTAGGATCTAAGTTTTTAGATTCTTTTACCCAGGGATCTAAATATAGTGATACCTCGTCTTACAAACGCCTCATCATACAAACTTTTCAAGATACAAACCCGGGGTTTAAGATTTTTTTGCCTCATCTGACAAACTATTTTCACCTTACAAACCCACCGCTGCCGTTGGGATGCCCCGCCTCCAGACTTCTGTTGCCAGCGAGGCACCCGTTTTTGCACTGCTGGGATTCCCCTGAGGCTCCCCTCCATGGGAAACCCCACCTCCAGACTTCCGTGTTTTTGTGATGCTGCAGGGGAATCCCAGCAGGGGAATCCCAGCAGTGCAAAAATGGGTGCTTCGCTGGCAACGGATGTCCGGAGCTGGGGTTTCCCAGCGAGGGGAGCCTCAGTGAAATCACAGCATCACAAAAACACAGAAGTCCGGAGGTGGTGTTTCCCATGGATGGGAGCCTCAGGGGAATTCCAGCAGCGTAAAAACGGGTGCTTCAGCTGGCAAAAGGGGTGAGTTTTGGGCTTGCCCGCATTAATCGCTTTTCCATTGATTCCTATGGGAAACATTGTTTTGTCTTACAAACTTTTCACCTTAAGAACCTCATCCCAGAACCAATTAAGTTTGTAAGACAAGGTATCACTGTATGTCCCGTCTAATGAAGAAAAGGGCCAGGGGTGATATGTAGTGTTGGGCGAACCCAAGGAAATTCGGGTTCGGCAGGTTCATGTGAAATTGGCTGGTTCGGGCAAGTTCGTGGAACCCGAACCCGCCGAACCCTTCCGGGGGCGGGGCTTTGACGTCATGGAGATGTCACTTCCTGGCTTTCGGTGCAGAGACTGGGGGAGTGGGGGTGGGGTATTCCCCTCTGCCTGCCGCCGCCGCCCTCCACTTTGACATCGGAAGGAGGATGGGTGCGCGCACTGTGTTTGGGGAGCATTTCTCCATTGGGAAAGTAAGACAGTGGCAATTTTCTTGGCGCATTGCCGTCATCTTACTTTCCCAACAGAGAAAGGCTCCCCACACACACCACGAGTGCCCATTATCCTTCCGACGTCAAAGGGGAGGGGGGCAGTGGCAGGCAGAGGGGACATCACTTCCTGGCCAGCCGAGGCGACTGAACGCGACCCCAAACTTTGCCCAAAGTTTGGTTTGTGTTTGGCATGCTAAACACTCCAAAATCCGCACGGACCCGAATTGTGCGAGTTCGGTTCACCCAACACTAGTAATATGGCAATTGGCTACTAGTATTTGAGGGCAATCGTTGAGAAAAAAAGTCAACCTATTCTTCAAAGCACCTGAGGACAGGACAAGAAGTAGCAGGTGGAAGATGATCAAAAAGGGAACCAAAATCTAGAATTAGGGAGAAATTTCCTGACTGTGAAAACAGTTAATACATCGAAGGGCTTGCCTTGAAAAGTTGTGGGGGGTCCATCACTCAAGGCTTTTAAAAAGGGACTGGCTAGCCATTTATCTGGAATAGCATAGGGCAGTGATGGCCGACCTATGGCATGGGTGTCACAGGTGGCACGCGAAGCCACATAGAAACATAGAAACAAAGAAGACTGACGGCAGAAAAAGACCAAGTAAGAACATATTACAGGAAATAAGGGAGGCCACCTGTGTTTGGGTGGGGCTCCAGTAATTAGGGCTGCTGCTATAAGTAGCAGCATGTGGGTTTGGCCATTGTGGAAGAATATCTGTTGCAGTTTTGTCAGGAATCTTGTGCGCCTTTGAAACCAAAGCAGAGCAGTGTGTGTGTGTGTGTGTGTCTCCCTTCCTTGGAAGAAGAAAGGGTGTGAAGTTCCTCCACAGCTGTTGGCTAAGTACTTAATGACTGCTTAAGGGAAATTGTACAGACTACCTGGTTGTTTTGGGACGAGTGCTCTTTGCAATACAAAAAGAGTGCTTTGTTTATTTTGACTTTTGTGATAAAGAACATTGTTTTGAATTTTCAAATGTGTGTGTGTCTGAAATTTGTATCCTTGAATTTTCGGGAGGCTCCTATCAGAGAGCCCGGCAGAACACTAGTATAGATCTATTTTGAGCTTATTATGCACTCATCAGCTAGTCATACCCATTCGACCAGTGATGGGCTTTGACGGATATGGTCAGGTACGCAGAAAAATTTTGGTCAGATATGCAGAACTGGAGAAAAAAAATGAGCTTGATTTTTTCCCCCCCTCTGTTCTGGGCTCTGGGTATGTTTTTTCTATCGCAGTAAATGAGGTTGAATGTGTATGATTTTAGAAGAGCTGTGCGTGAGAGTGTGTGTGCTTTTGAATATATACACATACAGTTTATATAGTAGATAATGTATATTTCTGTGTGCCTGTGTCTAATATCTATGTACACATATGGCATATATGCATAGAATTAAATAGTATATTTTGGATGTTCAGTAATAGTATATAGATAGGGAAATTGTATCTCTTTGAGGCGAGTAGAGGCGAGGCACCCTAACCCTAACTCAAACCCTTGAGGTGAGTGACATCAAATTGGCCACCTTTAAGCCAGTCACATGACCTTTAATCCACACCCTCTGGTCACCTGGTCACATGGCTGGCAAGCCACACCCACAAAATAAGCTATGCCCAGAGTGTGGTAGTAAATTTTTTTTGCAGCCCTTCACTGCATTCGACAGAAAAAAAAACATCTGTCTGTCTGTCTGTCTGTCTGTCTGTCTGTCTGTCTATCTATCTATCTATCTATCTATCTATCTATCTATCTATCTACCTACCTACCTACCTACATCTATCTATCTATCTATCTATCTATCTATCTATCCATCTACCTACCTACATCTATCTATCTATCTATCTATCTGTCTGTCTGTCTGTCTGTCTGTCTGTCTGTCTATCTATCTATCCATCTACCTACCTACATCTATCTATCTATCTATCTATCTATCTATCTATCTATCTATCTACCTATCTACCTACCTACCTACCTACCTACCTACTTCTATTTATCTATCATCTATCTATCTACCTACCTACCTACCTACCTACATCTATCTATCTATCTATCTATCTATCTATCTATCTATCTATCTATCTATCCATCTATCTACCTACCTATCTACCTACCTACTTCTATTTATCTATCATCTATCTATCTATCTATCTATCTATCTATCATCTATCTATCTATCTATCTATCATCTATCTATCTATCTATCTATCTATCTATCTATCTATCTATCTACCTACCTACCTACCTACCTACCTACATCTATGTATGTATGTATGTATCTATCTATCTATCTATCTATCTATCTATCTATCTATCTATCTACCTACCTACCTACCTACCTACCTACATCTATCTATCTATCTATCTATCTATCTATCTATCTATCTATCTATCTATCTATCTATCATGTATCCATTCATCTATCTATCATTTCACAGCAGATCATTGCATCCAGTGTAGGTGTTCAGTTCTCCCACTTCTATTTTTCCCTTCTTTGCTTTTGAACTAAAAATTGGCTAGATCCAAGACAGAGGCGTAGAAAGCTTGAAACCATCATACCTGATCTGAATGCTAATTAGGGACAAAATATTGGAAATGTGCCATATTAGAAATGCTATTACCATTAATATTGGCGTTCTCACCCAGGGGAGATCAGCAATTTTACATAGTAATTATGCATAAAATTTAGGGTTGTTAACTTTTGTTTTACCTTCTTTGCACTGATACACAAAATTGCTTTTAATAATGTACACTCAGGAGCGTGATATGTGGGGGCAGCTCATCTTTACACGGGTGGGTGTATAAATTTGTTCACAATGTGCAACCCAGTGATTTAGAATAGTCCTTACGGCGACTGTACCAGGAAGAAATACCAACCCTTAAATTTACTATGTTCTTCAAGAATTTTCCAGAGGTTCCAGTATGTAGGGAATGGAACTATTACATTCATAAAGTTAAATCATTTACCATATTACAGACGCCTCCAGGAATATCAACCCTATTGCACACTTTAGAGTCATCGGCAAATAGGCAAACCTTCCCTACCAAACCTTCCCCTATGTCACTCACAAACATAGAAACATAGAAACATAGAAACATAGAAGACTGACGGCAGAAAAAGACCTCATGGTCCATCTAGTCTGCCCTTATACTATTTCCTGTATTTTATCTTACAATGGATATATGTTTATCCCAGGCATGTTTAAATTCAGTTACTGTGGATTTATCTACCACATCTGCTGGAAGTTTGTTCCAAGGATCTACTACTCTTTCAGTAAAATAATATTTTCTCATGTTGCTTTTGATCTTTCCCCCAACTAACCTCAGATTGAGCCCCCTTGTTCTTGTGTTCACTTTCCTATTAAAAATACTTCTTTTCTGAATCTTATTTAACCCTTTAATATATATAAATGTTTCGATCCTGTTCCCCCCTTTCCCTTCTGACTTCCAGATTATACAGATTGAGTTCATTGAGTCTTTCCTGATAAGTTTTATGCTTAAGACCTTCCACCATTTTTGTAGCCCGTCTTTGGACATTCAATTTTGTCAATATCTTTTCGTAGGTGAGGTCTCCAGAACTGAACACAGTACTCCAAATGTAGTCTCACCAGCGCTCTATATAAGGGGATCACAATCTCCCTCTTCCTACTTGTTATACCTCTAGCTATGCAGCCAAGCATCCTACTTGCTTTTCCTACTGCCCGACCACACTGTTCACCCATTTTGAGACTGTCAGAAATCATAACCCCTAAATCCTTCTCTTCTGAAGTTTTTGCTAACACAGAACTGCCAATGCAATACTCAGATTGAGGATTCCTTTTCCCCAAGTGCATTATTTTACATTTGGAAACATTAAACTGCAGTTTCCATTGCTTTGACCATTTTTCTAGTAAAGTTAAATCATTTACCATATTACAGACCCCTCCAGGAATATCAACCCTATTGCCCACTTTAGAGTCATTAGCAAATAGGCAAACCTTCCCTACCAGACCTTCTCCTATGTCACTCACAAACATATTAAAAAGAATAGGACCCAGAACAGACCCTTGTGGCACACCGCTTGTAACCAGTCTCTGCTCAGAATACTCGCCATTCACAATAACTCTCTGATGTCTACGGTTCAGCCAGCTGCAAATCCAGTGAACTATCCAGGGAGGTAGCAAGAAAGGTCATAAAATGGGGTAAAATTCGTTTAAGAACTCTCTCACTTAGCGACAGAAGTGTTGAGCTCAGTTGCGGTCATAAGTCAAAGAATACCTCTTCAATGAAAGACGGGACATTCACCCACCTTGGCGACATCTCTACCCCACTCCACCTGTGAGAATTCTCACCTGAGGTAAAATTGGAAATCAAAAATCTCTTTCAAAGGATGGAAATCATTTTTCCCTCAGCGCAGAACTAGGACAATACTTAAAGAATCTGGCTTAGAAAGGAGAACTACGGGCTGAAATACCTCCTAGGGAGTAATAGATTCCCACAGGGTCGGCCTTCTCCAGGTCCCATTGACTAAGCAATGCAGGTTGGCTGGACCACAGTGGAGGGCCTTCTCTGTGGCTGCCCCGGCTCTATGGAACCAACGCCCCCTCCCCGGTGTCCGTACTACTCCCACCCTACTGACCTTCCAAAAAGATGTTAAGACCTGGTTTTGCCAGCAGGCCTGGGGACTGTGAGTAATACATCCTGCCGTAGCCAAACTGAGTGATTGATAAATATGTCTGTCAAATTGGATTGTTTGTTAGGGTTTATTAATTGTTTATAAATTGTTAGTATAATGTGGTTTTTATTACTTTTACCATTTATATTTGACTTTTCAGATTGTATCTTATTATTGTTGTTGTATTATTGTTGTTGTATGCTTATTATTGTTGTTGTAAGCTATTTTTACAATAGGATAGATAGAGAGATAGAGAGAGAGAGAGAGAGAGAGAGAGAGAGAGAGAGAGAGAGAGAGAGATTAGATAGATTAAATAGATAGATACAGTGAAGGGCTACCAAAATTCCATTTATATTTGACTTGTATCTTATTATTGTTGTCGTATTATTGTTGTTGTAAGATTATTATTATTGTTGTAAGCTATTTTTATAATAGGATAGATAGATAGATAGATAGATAGGTAGGTAGGTAGGTAGGTAGGTAGGTAGACAGAGATTAGATAGAGGTAGGTAGGTAGGTAGATAGATAGATAGATAGATAGATAGATAGATAGATAGATAGATAGATAGATAGATAGATTAGATAGATTAGATAGATTAAATAGATAGATATAGTGAAGGGCTACCAAAAGACCCCCACCCACTTGGTTTTGCTGGACAGATTAATGTGGGGAGGCCTTAAATGTTTTCCTATTCCCTACTTAGAGTTTTCTCAAAGCCTTTGGGCTAAATTTACATTTGTAGAGAAACAGGTGCAAAAAACTCCCCTCCACTACCTAACCCTCTTCCATATCATGTGGAGGGAGCGTAAATAGCCTGGGGGCAGCCCCTCCCCTACTTGTGGCTTTGTCAGGGAAGGGAGAGTAAGATCATAGAGTCATAGAGTTGAAAGGGTCTCTTGAGGCCAGGGAGCCCAGCATTTGGATCCCAGAATGGGACAACTCGCCACAGGACAACTCACAGCGGAACAATTTAACAATCCTATTTAATGATTTAAAGTATGTTAAGTTTAAAAAAATGAATGTGTGCCATTCCCATTTCATTCTGTCCCTCCTTTTGCACCCTTTCTTTAGTGATTCAATTCCACCATTTCTTTGATATTAGTTTAACTCTTGTCCTACAGTGAGCTGTCCTACAGGGAGTTGACCATGGTGAGTTAGCTATAACAAGTTGGCCATGGTGAGTTAGCCATGACAAGTTAGCTATGGTGTGTTCTCCATGGTGGATTGATCATGGTGAGTTAGCCATAACAAGTTGACCATGGTGAGTTGGCCATAGCAAGTTGGCCATGGTGAGTTAGCCGTAACAAGTTAGCTATGGTGTGTTGTCCATGGCGGATTGATCATGGTGAGTTAGCCATAACAAGTTGGCCATGGTGAGTTGGCCATAAGAAGTTAGCTATGGTGTGTTGTCCATGGTGGATTGATCATGGTGAGTTAGCCATAACAAGTTGAGCATGGTGAGTTAGCCATAACAAGTTGGCCATGGTGAGTTAGCCATAACAAGTTAGCTATGGTGTGTTGTCCATGGTGGATTGATCATGGTGCGTTATCCATAACAAGTTGACCATGGTGAGTTGGCCATAGCAAGTTGGCCATGGTGAGTTGGCCGTAACAAGTTAGCTATGGTGTGTTGGCCATGGCGGATTGATCATGGTGAGTTAGCCATAACAAGTTGGCCACAGTGAGTTGGCCATAGCAAGTTGGCCATGGTGAGTTGGCCGTAACAAGTTAGCTATGGTGTATTGGCCATGGCAGATCATGGTGAGTTAGGCATAACAAGTTGGCCATGGTGAGTTAGCCATAGCAAGTTGGCCATGGTGAGTTAGCCATAACAAGTTAGCTATGGTGTGTTGGCCATGGCAGGTCATGGTGAGTTAGGCATAACAAGTTGGCCATGGTGAGTTAGCCATTGTTAAATACCCATAAGAGTTGGGCATGTACAGTTAGCCATGCCATGTTGGCTATGGCATGTTGGCCATAGCACGTTGGTTATGGTGAGTTAGCCATAACAAGTTAGCTATGGTGTGTTGGCCCTGGCGGATTGATCATGGTGAGTTAGCCAGAACAAGTTGGCCATGGTGAGTTAGCCATTGTTAAATACCCATAAGAGTTGGGCATGTACAGTTAGCCATGCCATGTTGGCTATGGCATGTTGGCCATGGCAAGTTGGTCATGGTGAGTTAGTCATAGCAAGTTGCCCATAGTGAGTTGGCCATAGCAAGTTGCCCATGGGGAGTTGGCCATGGCCAACTCACCATGTCATCTAGCCAGATTTCATTTACAGGGGATTTGGGCAATATTGAGTTCCTACCTGGAAGGGAGGGGGATGGCACACCAGTAGCAGAAATGGAGCTGTGCACAAAGCTCCAGGTGACTGGCGGGCAGGCGTGTGCATTAGAGCAAGATTTGGCTTCTGCATATGCACAGGAAGCAAAATCTCACAAGAGGATCCACGCGCTTGAGAGATGTTGGCAATTTTGAGGGATTTTTTGCTTCAGTACATGCGGGGAAGCAAAAAAAAAAAAAGCTGAAATCTCACACCTCCATGCAGTTTCTCGCAAAGTTTGCTTCCTGTGCATGCACAAAAAGCCAAATCTCGGCCCAAGAAACAAGGATGTAATAGCTCCCATCACCTTACTGCTTTATCTATGATTTGGAAGAATGTTTTACAAGATGGTTCAAAGCTACGGGACAATATGGAGCCTGACATTTTCAGCTGCATCTTTCTTTCTTTCTTTCTTCCCTCCCTCCCTCTCTCCCTCCTTCCTTCCTTCCTTCCTAACTTCCTTCTTTCTTTCTTTCCTTCCTTCCTTCTTTTCTTCTGTGTCCATCTATCCACCTATCCACCTATCCACCTATCCACCTATCCACCTATCCACCTATCCACCTATCCATCTATCCACCTATCCATCTATCCATTATCTATCCATTATCTATCCATTATCTATCCATTATCTATCCATCATCTATCCATCATCTATCCATCTATCCATCTATCCATCTATCCATCTATCCATCTATCCATCTATCCATCTATCCATCTATCCATCTATCCATCTATCCATCTATCCATCTATCCATTTTCTATCCATTATCTATCCATTATCTATCCATTATCTATCCATTATCTATCCATTATCTATCCATCATCTATCCATCATCTATCCATCATCTATCCATCATCTATCCATCATCTATCCATCTATCCATCTATCCATCTATCCATCTATCCATCTATCCATCTATCCATCTAACCATCTATCCATCTATCCATCTATCCATCTATCCATCTATCCATCTATCCATCTATCCATCTATCCATCTATCCATCTATCCATCTTTCTATCTTCTGAGGCCTAGATCAATTGCTTTTTATTGGTTGTTTTAGGAGGCGCTCGTACCTTTTGTATACAGAATTCCAGAGGTGGAAGACACCATTGATGGACTGTGTGTCTGTTTTTATATACATTGGGATTGTTTTATGAATTTATTAATTTTAAACTGTAATTAGATTGGTGGGCATTGGATTTGTTATTATGTACTGTTTTTATTATTGTTGTGAGCCGCCCCGAGTTTGCGGAGAGGGGCGGCATATAAATCCAATAAATCTAATCTAATCTAATCATTCAATATATTGCATCAACTTCCACTTCAATGCTAGAAGCCGAACTAAAGCATCTTTGGAAGACAGTTGTTCAACATCTGCTTTGAACCATTCAACAACTTCCCTCAGTCCCTGATTCTACTGTCTTTTTTTTCCCCAGTTAGAATGCCTCCATAATTTAAATTTATTATTCTGTAACCTATACTGTTTGGGTCCTCAAACTATGGCCACACCAATGTAAGATTGTCATCACATTTTCCTTCAATCTTTTTCGAGTGTGGTCCATGCAAAGCTTTGGTTTTCCATCTATTTAATCTGTCAACCAGCTCTTTCCCTTCTATTTTGCCTTTTGTTTCTGTTGTTTTTATAATGTTCTCAGTTTTCACAGCCTGCATCAATTTTTCTGTACTTTGGTTCACAGTCATTCAAACTTTGTTTTTCTCCTTCCACAGTTTGATATATTTGTAACAGCCCTCTGCTTCCTATTTTTCTTGGCAGATAACAACCTGTTGATGTCACTTCGTGGATATAAATTGTGGTACATATTCAAAAGTGTGCATGTTTTCCAATCCACGTTTTCCAGTTCAGCCAAAGTCCAGGTGATGATTCCAGCAGAGTAGTGTGTCACTGGAACTGCCCATGTATTAATGGCTTTAATTATGTCTCCAGCATTCAGCTTTGATTTTAATATTTTGTGGACCCTCCTATTGTGTTGATTCTTTGACTTTTCCATTCAAGATGTTATCTGCTTCCAATGTGCCTAGGTCTTTGTAACTGTCACCCTTTGCTAATGCTTTTATTATGCTTCCATTTCCCAGTTCTATTCCTTCTCATTGCATGGATAATATAGCACATTTTTCAAGTCCAAAACTTGTATTTGTTTTGTTGCATTATTGTTTTCACTTTTATTCATTAAACATGAAATTCAGTCAACTGAACATTTTTTAAAAGGTCACTAATACCACTGACTGGTGATAGTGGGTGACACGGGTTACTGCCAGCATCCTAGATATCAATCAAGTATTTTCTTAAAATACACAATGTTCTGAGTAGTGCAGTTTTTTACAGTTCCACTGGTGTTATTGCAGGAAGCTTCAATTTCTTGATGTGTTTTCTGAAATTCTTGGACATGGTACCAAGTGTCCTGATGACAAAGGGTATCCTTCTCTTCCTCCTTCTCCTTCTCCTCCATTTCCTCTTCCTCTTCCTCTTTTTCTTCTTCCACTTATTATTATTATCATTATCATTGTCATTGTCATTGTCATTGTCATTATCATTATCATTATCACTATCACCATCACCATCACCACCACCACCACCACCACCACCACCACCACCACCACCACCATTATTATTATTATTATTATTATTATTATTATTATTATTATTATTATTATTATTATTATTATTATTTACAGGGGCCAAAAGACCAAGACCTAACTTGAATTATGTTCTTGAGGGCTGCATTCTAAATTCTGCTATGAGAAATTGTTAGTGTTGACTCATGCATAATGCCACCATCCATCTAATTAAAATGATTGAACATTTAGAATATTTTTAACCTAAGAAAAGCTGTCTGGGGATGCCCTGAAAATGTAACTCCTGTATTGAAGGCACCACTTTGCATATGTGGAAAATTGGCCAGAGTCTAAACAGTCTCTTTTTATCAATTAAAATAAATGTTCAAGATGTTTAATTGATTTTGATCCCACCTTTATGATTGCTTATAAATAACTGAAGCAGTGAATAAGCTGAATATGCCTTCCTCTTCTTCTTTCCTCCTCAACAACAACCTTATGAAATGGATTGGGCTGAAAAAGAATAACTAGCCCAAAGTCTTTTTTCTTTCCTTCCTTCTTTTCTTCCTTCCCCTTCCCTCCTTCTCTCCCTCCCTCCCTCCCTTCCTTTCTATCCTACCTCAAAGTCAACTTTCTCTATGGAGCTTTCATATAATGCTATACAGTATTTCTATATCACCCAAAGCTGAAGAAAGGGAAAAACATGAACAAGTGAAGAGTAAATTGTCCCCATGCTCATTCTTCTTTTGCCCTTCTTTTGGTTTGACCTGGTCAAATTTGGATGACTGGACAAGAAGCTCTTTTCTTATATTCTGTAAAGTTTCATGTACACTGATGAAAAACGAGAATGACAGCTACATTAGCTACAATGCTGTGTTATTCTTGTTTTCAACAAAAATTGGAAAACAATCTTCCTTTAGTCCACCACCAACTCAAATCTATAAGCTTCCTTCCTTCCTTCCTTTTTTCTTTCCTTCCTTCCTTTCTTCCCCCAGAAATGATGTAAGAAATCCTACACCATTTCTGACAAATGAGTGGGAGCTGTATCTCAGTTGATCTTGATTGTATCCCTCTGTTAATGCAATTTAGGATCTTTAGCTGTTTTAGCTGTTGCCGCACACTGCTGGCTCATATTTAACTTTAACCACCACCACTAGCAAACTATCCAGTTTTGTTACGATCACATTCAACTATGGACTGAATGAATACGAGCTTAATGCTGGTCCCAAATCTTCCCCTTATTTAGTTTTGTGGCATGTTGACCTTGAGTTGCATTCGAGCATCTGTTTTTAATATAGTGGGATTTTAGCTTGCAGTTTTTAATTATTAGTTTTGTGTAATTGTTTTATATTGTATCTTGTGAGCCGCCCCGAGCTTCAGAGAAGAGCGGCATACAAATCTAATAAACAATAACAATAACAATAACGATGATGCCGATAACAGTAACAATAAAATAATAATAACAATAAAATAACAATAAAATAATAATAAACTAACGCTAATGCTAACGACAACGACAAGGACAGCGACAACAAAAACGACAACAACAGCAACAATAATAATAACAACAGTAACAACAACAACAATAACAATAACAACAGTAACAACAACAACAACAACAATCTGCTTAGATCAGAAGCTTGCTCTTGAAGCCTTCTCCCATAAACTGAGGCTGCATTTAAAATACATGGACAGGATGGCAAACGGGTCCCCAAATCTCTGCATAGAGACCCTATTGCAGTGATGGCAAACCTATGGCATGGGTGCCACAGGTGGCACGTGGAGCCATATCTGCTGGCACATGGGCCGTTGCCCTAGCTCTGCTCCAATTACATGTGCGTGCTGGTCAGCTGATTTTTGGCTTGCACAGAGGCTCTGGGAGGACATTTTTGGCTTCCAGAGACTCTCCAGAGGGATGGAGGAGGGCATTTTTACCTTCCCAAGGCTCCAGAGAAGCCTCCAGAACCTGGGGAGGGAGAAAAATAGGCCTAATGGGCCTAGCACAGATTGGGAAATGGGCTGTTTCAGGCCTCCAGAAGGCCTCCCTGAGGGTGGGCAGGGGAGGCCATTTTCACCATTCCCAGGCATTGGATTATGGATACAGGCATTCGCGCATGCACAATAGCACACACACATAGAAACATAGAAATTGACGGCAGAAAAAAAACCTCATTGTCTATCTAGTCGGCCTTTATACTATTTCCTGTATTTTATTATTTTATCCTGTATTTTATTATGGATATATGTTTATCCCAGGCATGTTTACATTCAGTTTCTGTGGATTTACCAACCACGTCTGCTTGAAGTTTGTTCCAAGCATCTACTACTCTTTCAGTCAAATAATATTTTCTCACGTTGCTTCTGATCTTTACCCCGAACTAACCTCAAATTGTGCCCCCTTGTTCTTGGGTTCACTTTCCTATTAAAAACCTTCTGAATCTTATTTAACCCTTTAACGTATTTAAATGTTTCGATCATGTCCCCCCTTTCCCTTCTGTCCTCCAGACCAGTGATTTTCAACCTTTTTTGAGCCGCGGCACATTTTTTACATTTACAAAATCCTGGGGCACACCACCAACCAAAAGGACACAAAACGACACTCTAAGACACTCTCCTCTCTTTTTCCATCCCTCTTGTGTGTGTGTGTATACATACTCTTGAACCATTTCCAAAAACAGGTGAGGGCTGGGGGGTTTTCTCTTTTACGTTTTGGGTGCTTTTTATCATATGCTTTAAATCAAGAGTCACTTCTCTCTCTCTCTCTCTCTTTTGTTTCTCTCTCTTTCATCTCATTCTCTGACTCAATCATTTTCTCATTTCTCTTTTTTCCTCCCCTCTTTGCTCATTTCTCTCTCTCTCTCTCCCTTCCTCTCCTTTTCTCTCTCTCTCGTGCTTTCTTTCTATCTCTTTCTCTCTCTCTTGCTTTCTTTCTTTCTCACTCTTTCTTTCTTTCTCTCTTTTTCTTTCTCTCTTTCTCTTTCTTTCTCTCTCTTTCTCTCTCTCTCACTTGCTTTCTCTCTCTCACTCTTTCTTTCTTTCTTTCTTTCTTTCTCTTTCTCTCACTCTTTTCTCTCTCTCTCTTTCTCTCTTTCTTTCTCTCTTTCTCTCACTCTTTCTTTCTCTCTCTCTCTCTTTCTCTCTCTCAGCAAAAAGTTGTGAGACCAGAACCTGAGCTTCCTTCTTCGCGGCACACCTGACCATGTCTCGCGGCACACTAGTGTGCCACGGCACACTGGTTGAAAAACACTGCTCCAGACTATACCTTATATATCTTTCCTGATACGTTTTATGCTTAAGACCTTCCACCATTCTTGTAGCCTGTCTTCGGACCCGTTCAATTTTGTCAATATCTTTTTGTAGGTGAGGTGTCCAGAATTGAACACAGTATTCCAAATGTGGTCTCACCAGCGCTCTATACAGCGGGATCACAATCGCCCTCTTCCTGCTTGTTATACCTCTACCTATGCAGCCAAGCATCCTACTTGCTTTTCCTACCACCCGACCACACTGCTCACCCATTTTGAGATTGTCAGAAATCACTACCCCTAAATTCTGCTTTTGGCACCCAAGGTAAAAAAGATTTGCCATCACTGCCCTATCGTGTTACACACACACATACACACACACACCAAATCCTCTCTCCTTCTTCCCTTTGCAGCATTCTTAGCTGTAACTTTCATGGCTTTTGACCGAAATCTCAACTGGACCTTTCCAACCCGATTGCTCCTCTGCTCCCTGCCATTCTATCTTAAGCCGATGATCCCGAGCTGGTTTTAGCTGACCTGACAGATGGAGACATAGATATGTCATGTCCACTGCAGCTGCCCTT
Source organism: Erythrolamprus reginae (assembly GCF_031021105.1). NCBI lineage: Eukaryota > Metazoa > Chordata > Lepidosauria > Squamata > Dipsadidae > Erythrolamprus > Erythrolamprus reginae. Next base: position 11,421,393 of record NC_091952.1, read on the forward strand.
TCTCTCTCCGGATAGCTTGGCTGGATCTGTGAAACCCGGCCCTGGCTTTTCCTCCAGGCCGTATTGACTGTGTGCAAATGATTTGCACGAAGGACACATGTACGGAGAGGATCTAAGTGCCCCGAATTAGCCAGTTCCTCGGGCAATTGTGTCACCCTGGCAGCACACACTCGCCAATGGCCTGGTGCAGTGATTTATTTTTTATTTATTTATTTAATTGGATTTGTATGCCGCCCCTCTCCGACGTCTCGGGGCGGCTCACGGCCTATACAAAACCAGAACAATAATGTATATCCAATTAATACTACATTAAAAACAACCCTTCAATTCAGTTAAAAGAAAGTAAAACCTATCCAACCAAACATTCAACACTTAAAACATTCATAGATAAGGGGGAAGATCTAAGAGTCCCAAGCCTGGCGGTTATGACCTATAAAGCCCTTCATGGCACCGGACCAGATTACCTCGGGGACCGCCTTCTGCTGCACAAATCCCACCGACCAGTTAGGTCCCACAGAGTGGGACTTCTCCGGGTCCCGTCAACCAAACAATGTCGCTTGGCGGGACCCAGGGGAAGAGCCTTCTCTGTGGTGGCCCCAGCTCTCTGGAACCAACTCCCCCCAGAGATTAGAATTGCTCCCACCCTCCTTGCCTTTTGAAAGCGGCTTAAAACCCACCTCTGCCCCCAGGCATGGGGGAATTGAAATACTCTTTCCCCCTAGGCCTTTACAATTTTATGCATGGTATGTCTGTATGTATGATTGGTTTTTATATAATGGGTTTTTAACTGTTTTTAGTATTGGATTTTGTTATATACTGTTTTATTGCTGTTGTTAGCCACCCCGAGTCTGCGGAAAGGGGTGGCATACAAATCCAATAAATAAAATAAATAAATAAATAAATAAAAGATGAGTTTTTAAGCTCTTTCGGAAGGCGAGGAGGGTGGGGGCAGTGCGAATCTCTGGGGGAGCTGATTCTTTTATTTATTTATTTTTATTTATTTATTTTGTCCAATGAGGGTTTTAGTGGGTGTATATATATGTATACACATAGTAAAATACATGATGAAGGTTATAGAGGAGATACTCATAGTAAAATATATCTAAGAAAGAATAGAAAAGAAGATATAGTAATAGAACATATCAATGAAAGAATTGAAGAAGGGATGTAGGAATAGAAGAAAGGTATAGGAGATATAGGAGAGGAATGGGGCAGGGCACTTGTACTCGCCCCTTACTGACCTCTTAGGAATCTGGATAGGTCAATCGTAGATAATCTAAGGGTAAAGTGTTGGGGGTTTGGGGATGACACTATGGAGTCCGGTAATGAGTTCCACGCTTCGACAACTCGGTTACTGAAGTCATATTTTTTCCAGTCAAGTTTGGAGCGGTTAATATTAAGTTTAAATCTGTTGTGTGCTCTTGTGTTGTTGTGGTTGAAGCTGAAGTAGTCGCCGACAGGCAGGACGTTCCAGCATATGCAACAAATGATCTTGTGGGCAATACTTAGATCTTGTTTAAGGCGTCTTAGTTCTTTCTTGTGATCTTTCTTTTAGAAATTGAAAAATTGAATCAATAAAGTTTTAAAAAAAAAATAAAATTAAATTCCAGTTTGCCAGAACTGGTCCAAACTGGTTTAAGCTCACCCCTGCTTGTGGGCTTCAACTTCCCGTGTTGGCTGGAGAATTCTGGGAGTTAGTCCACAAACCTTAAAAGTTACCAAGGTTGGACACCTACAGTCTAAACTCTCCTAGAAATGAAATTCTGACCCATGAGTTGTAAAACAGAGACGCTGAAGACAAGCGAGGAGCCAACACGACTGATGAATTGAAGCCAGGGAAGTAACATAACCCTGTTGAACTGGAAATGCAAACACAAATAAATAGTTCTTTCTTTCTCTTTCTCTTTTGCAACTGCCTTGACACATTAGTGTAATTAGTATCATTAATCAAGACAAGACACTTGATACTTAGTGTACTTTACACAGGTAATAAATAGCCGCTCCCTGACAAAACCAGTGTGTGTTGGCTGCCAAGGGCTGTTCAGTTGATCTTGTACCAGGGGGCGAAGAATAGCTCATAATTAGGGAAATGAGCAGCTGCTAACGGGATGCAGAGATAGGAACACAGGTGAAGCCCGAACATTAAGATGCAATTCAATGGGATTCTTAATTCTGCAATCGTGGTTGCTGCCTGGATTTTATCTTTTCCAGGGTAATTTTTTTTACTATTTTTTCTCCATACAAACTTTTTTCCATACATCCCAAAATAGTCCGGTTACAATAAAAACAGTCTTTAGTTAGTAAATCATGAATAATTGTCCCCCCCAAAAAAGTTTAATAGTTCCAAATTAAATTATTTTTGGTATCAATCATACCCCACCCCAACCTTGACCTCTAATTTTGTCATCCGGATATCCAAATTTCCATCTGATTAAATTCCACGTTGAATTCCTTTAACCTTATTACAATAATTTCATCTAATTCTTACAAACACAATTAAGCCGTTCTTGATTTTAGGTGGTGAAATCTTGTCATGAAAAGTGATGGAGATTGATATTACTAGAAGCATACATTCCAGAGTAAGTTCTATATCTGTTTCTGTTATCTCCAATAGCCACTTATGAATTGTTTTCCAAAATCCTTTTACTGCTTCTAGGAAGAAAGATGAAACCTCCCCCCCTAATAACTCAGAATACTATGAGATTTGGAATGATTGGTATAATTGGATTGGCAATAAAGGTAAAAGACAGGGATAAATTATGATAGGACATATACAAAATGAGAAATACATGAACATGTAATGTAATATTGAACGGGTCCAAAGACGGGCTACAAGAATGGTGGAAGGTCTTAAGCATAAAACTTATCAGGAAAGACTTAACGAACTCAATCTGTATAGTCTGGAGGACAGAAGGAAAAGGGGGGACATGATCGAAACATTTAAATATATTAAAGGGTTAAATAAGGTCCAGGAGGGAAGTGTTTTTAATAGGAAAGTGAACACAAGAACAAGGGGACACAATCTGAAGTTAGTTGGGGGAAAGATCAAAAGCAACATGAGAAAATATTATTTTACTGAAAGAGTAGTAGATCCTTGGAACAAACTTCCAGCAGACGTGGTAGATAAATCCACAGTAACTGAATTTAAACATGCCTGGGATAAACATATATCCATCCTAAGATAAAATACAGAAAATAGTATAAGGGCAGACTAGATGGACCAGGAGGTCTTTTTCTGCCGTCAGACTTCTATGTTTCTATGTTTCTATATATGTATCTATAAAGAGGTGATATAAGAAATGTAACAAACACCCTGGTCCCACCACACCTGGAGTACTGCATTCAGTTCTGGTCACCACACTTCAAAAGAGACATTGAAACTCTGGAGAAGGTGCAAAAAAGAGCAACCAAGATGATTAAGGGATTGGAAACCCAGACTTATGAAGAGAGACTGAGGGAACTGGGCATGGATAGCCTAGAGAAAAGGAGGGCCAGAGGGGGAATGATAGCAGTCTACAAGTATACGAGGGGATGTCACAGAGAGGAGGGGATCACTTTATTCTTCAGGGCACCAGAGGGCCGGACGAGGAACAACGGCTGGAAGCTGACCAAGGAGAGATTCCACATGGAGATCAGGAGGAACTTCCTGACGGTCAGAGCGATCAACCAATGGAACAACCTACTAGCGGACATTGTGAACTCCAACACTCTGGACATTTTTAAGAGAAGATTGAACTGCCACTTGACTGGTGTACTATAGGGTTCCTGCTTGGGCAGGGGGTTGAACTCGATGGCCTTCATGGTCCCTTTCAACTCTAACAGTAAATAAATAAACATGAGAAATCAGGCATAGATCTGTATTAAACAGTTCTAAATCTGTAGTAATGTTGTTTTTCAAACTTGAAAAAACTAATAAATAAAACTTTTTTAAAAAAGGAGAAGAAAAGTGATGGAGATTGAATGGCCCATAGCATAGAATCAGTACTTTTACCCAACACGTAGTTTTAAAGCCACTCTTTTAAGTTTGTGATGGAAACATCTCTTTAGGCTCGGAAGACAAAAGCAACAGCAAAACGCAGCATCGCTGTGCTGAAGTAATGAATTTTTGTAAAATAGGACCGTGGGGAGAGCAGAGATAAGCAGTGCTTAAAATTAATGAAAGTAAAAAGAACAATTGAAGCATTCCACGTTATCAGTCTATAAATATTTGGGCCTTGACATCAAGGGCCGACTGCTGGCAATGATATGAAGTCTCTCGTGTGGTTTTCATGGCAACATTTTTGGAGTTGCCTTACTGCTGCCTTCATCCTTAGAAAAGATGACCCCCACCCCCCAAAAAACATCATTGGAACAGCTTGCTCCCTGGAGTTGTGGGTGCAATTTTCCTGGGAGGGTATAAGGCAGGGATGGCTACCCTTTTCTCGATCGAGTGCCCAAAATGCAATACATGTGTGTGCCCCAGTGTGTACACAATCCCACTCTGTGCATGTGCATGGCCCCCTGTGTGTTCCCCGCCCTCCATGCATGTACCCCAATCCCGTGCCCCTTGTATAAAGTGACCAGATTTTAGCATTGGTAAAGGGGGATACCAATGAGCAGGGTGGGGGGACACCTTGGCAAAAAAAATTGGAAATAAATTTTTCTCTTTCTTTTTTCTCTCTCTCTTCCTCCATCCCTTTCTCTATATTTCTCTCTCTTTCTCTCTCCCTTCTCTCTCTTCCTTCCTTCCTCTTTCTGTCTCTCTCTCTTTCTCATCCCTCTTTCTTTCTCTCTTCCTTCATTCCTCTCATTTCTCTCTCTCTCTTTTCATTCCTCCCTCTATCTTTCTCTCTCTCTCCCTCATTCCCACCACCCTCTCTTTCTCTCTTCCTCCCTCCCTTTCTATTTATCTTTCTCTCTCCTTCTCTCTCTCTCTCTTTCTTTCTTTCTTTCTCTTTCTCTCTTAATCCCTCCCAGGTCATGACAACTGTCAGCCTTGATAGCTTCAAGGCAGGATTAGACAGATTCATGGATGCCAAGTGTATCGGTGGTTATTGAAATGGATGTCCAAGTGCCGCTTCTATGTTGGTTGAGGCAGGCAGGATTCCCTTGAGTACCATTTGTTGGGGGTCAGGGGAAAGGGAGGGTCTTGCCATCTCTTTCTACTCAAGATCCCCATGGACAATTGGTGGGCCACTGTGTGGCACAGAATGCTGGACTCGATGGGCTTTGGCCTGACTCAGCATGGCTCTTCTTATTTTCTTATGTTCTTATCCAGACCCCAACAGCCTCCAGGCACCGACACATCACTTCCACTGCTTCACTGACTGGACTTGGGGTGGAGATGTATAAATGGGTATCATCAGCATACTGATGATACTTCACCCCATGCCCTTGGATGATTTCACCCATTGGGTTCCTACCTGAATGGGGGGCAGGACGGTGAACTGGTAGTGGGTGACTGGCAGGCAGGTGGGCCTGTCGGAGTGAGATTTGGCTTCCATGCATGCACAGGTGTTGTGGTTAGCTCTGGCCCAGCTCCTACCCCAAGGACAGTGGATGTGGGGGAGACATCCACATGCTGCAGGCCTGTTTTGCCCCTGGTGGAATCTGCTGATGAAGGCTCCTCTGACCAAGAAGACATGAGTGACAGGGAGGAGGAGAGTGTGGCAGACAGCTCAGAAGGAGATCAATTATCTCTCTCCTCCTTGGATTCAGAACAAGAGTTAATGATACAGCCACACATGCGAAGAGTGATGCATAGGCAACAACAACTGAGAGATTATTATCAAAGAAAATGAGGCCACCTGTGGTTGGGTGGGGCTGTGGTAATTAGTGAGGCTGCTATAAATAGCAGCCTGTGGGTTTGGCCATTGTGGAGGATTATCTGATCGTTGTGTTTCGTGCTTTACTGACTTTGACCTTTTGTGTGCTGATTTTTCCCTGCTTTGAAACTAAACCAGAGCAAAGTGTGTGTCACTTTGTGAAAGAAGAAAGACTGTGAATTGCCTCACAGCTGCAAGCTAAGTATCACAGAACTGATAAGGGACTTGTACAAATTACCAATTTATTTGGAGACAAGTGCTCTTTGCTATACAAAAAGAGGCCTTGGTTTAAGTGAATTTTCCTTATAAAGAACATTGTTTTGAATAATAATAATAATAATAATAATAATAATAATAATAATAATAATAATTTATTAGATTTGTATGCCACCCCTCTCCAAAGACTCGGGGCGGCTCACAACAATGATAAAAACAATATTATAGCAGAACAAACCTAATATTAAAAAACATATAAAACCCTATCATTATTTTAAAAAACCAAACAACACATTCATACCAAACATAAAACAAAGTATAAAAGAACTTGGTGGTATAAGTGAGTCTTGAGTAGTTTACGAAAGACACGGAGGGTGGGGGCAATTCTAATCTCTGGGGAGGGTTGATTCCAGAGGGCCGGGGCCGCCACAGAGAAGGCTCTTCCCCTGGGGCCCGCCAAATGACATTGTTTAGTCCATTGTTTCCCAACCTTGGCAACTTGAAGATATTTGGACTTCAACTCCCAGAATTCCCCAGCCAGCGAATGCTGGCTGGGGAATTCTGGGAGTTGAAGTCCAGATACCTTCAAGTTGCCAAGGTTGGGAAACACTGGTTTAGTCGACGGGACCCAGAGAAGGCCAACTCTGTGAGACCTTATCGGTCGCTGGGATTCGTGCGGTAGGGTAAAAATGCTCTTGGGTAAAGATAGTTTATACAAGAAACACCCCCGATTGGTGGTGCGGTACGAATGCTTGTCTGGTGGTGGGCACAATCACTGAGCACTTGTTATATGTTGCGTGTGTGTTTTTATATTATAATATCGATAAAAATATTTTTTTTAAAAAAAAGAGGAGGTCCATAGATGTTCAGACAACCAGACTGGTCCACGTGATGAACTTGTGGGTGTGGGGATGAGGGATGGACCTTAATCTGGGTGGGGAACGGTAGGAAAAATTTAGTACTGGTATGCCTACAGTTCATAACCAACATGGCTCTGTCAATAAATTGGAACTTGGAAGAAAGCCAAGGTTTGGACTCTGGTTTATGTCTCCAACGCTGACACTTTGCCCAAGAATAGCAAGTTTTGAGCCGTACAATGTCGAGGGACCTTTTGGAAAAGGGAAGGGGAAAACTGGAGGAGAGAGAAACTTTGGGAGGAAAGATGAAATTCTATAACTGCACAACTTCAGAATGGAGGACCCAAACTCGGAACGATCCCCCAGAGATGCTCATCAAATTTCATTTCTCAGTATAATTGTACTTCTCAGTTTTCACAGAGGCAAATCATTCCACGCGTAATGGGGCAATACATGTATGAATTCCAGATAATTAATTGGAGTTGAATTGAAATTTAATTTACATTTGCATAAAATAAACCATTTCTGATCCTGGCCACATTCTTTTTTTGGAATTCTGTCTAGAAAATGATGCATAAAATATTTTATTTCGAGTGCCATTTACAAAGTACAGTGATACCTCGTCTTACAAACACCTCGTCATACAAACTTTTCGAGATACAAACCCAGGGTTTAAGATTTTTTTGCCTCTTCTTAAAAACTATTTTCACCTTACAAACCCACCGCCACTGCTGGGATGCCCCGCCTCCGGACTTCCATTGCCAGTGAAGTGCCCGTTTTTGCGCTGCTGGGATTCCTCTGAGGCTCCCCTCCATGGGAAACCCTACCTTCGGACTTCCATATTTTTGTGATGCTGCAGGGGAATCCCAGCAGTGCAAAAATGGGCACTTCACTGGCAACGGAAGTCCAGAGGTGGGGTTTCCCAGTGAGGGGAGCCTCAGTGAAATCGCAGCATCGCAAAAACACAGAGGTCCGGAGGTGGGGTTTCGAGGAGTTTGGTGTTTTTGCAATGCTGCGATTTCACTGTTGCTCCCTTCGCTGGGAAACCCCACCTCCGGACTTCCGTTGCCAGTGAAATGCCCGTTTTTGCGCTGCTGGGATTCCCCTGAGGCTCCCCTCCATGGGAAACCCTACCTCTGGACTTCCGTGTTTTTGTGATGCTGCAGGAGAATCCCAGCAGTGCAAAAACGGGCACTTCGCTGGCAACGGAAGTCTGGAGGTGGGGTTTCGAGGACTTTGGTGTTTTTGTGATGCTGCGATTTCACTGATGCTCCCTTCGCTGGGAAACCCCACTTCCGGACTTCCGTTGCCAGCAAAGCGCTCATTTTTGCGATGCTGGGATTCTCCTGCTTGGATTCCCCTGCAGCATCGCAAAAACAGTGAAGTCCGGAGGTGGGGTTTCCCATGGAGGGGAGCCTCAGGGGAATCCCAGCAGCACAAAAATGGGCGCTTTGGCTGGCAAAAGGGGTGAGTTTTGGGCTTGCATGCATTAATCACTTTTCCATTGATTCCTATGGGAAACATTGTTTCGTCTTACAAACTTTTCACCTTAAGAACCTCATCCCGGAACCAATTAAGTTTGTAAGACAAGGTATCACTGTGTATAAGAATTGGCGCCACTCTATTTTCTGGAAATACTATATAGGTATTCCTTGATTTACAACGAAATTGTTGACCTCCAAATTGCTAAGCAAGCGAGCTGTTAAGTGAGTTTTGCTCTATTTAACGACCTTTCTTGCTCACCGTTGTCATGTGAATCACTGCAGTTGCTAAATTAGTAACAGGGTTGTGAGGTGACTCTGGCTTCCCCATTGACTTTACTTGCAAAAAGGTCACAAAAGAGCATCACACAACCCCAGGATATTGCAACTGTCATACATAGGAGTCAGTTGCCAAGCATTCATATTTTGGCCAGGTGACCATGGGGTTGTTGCAACAGTCACAAGTGTGAAAAATGGTCAAAGGTCACTTCTTTCAGCACTGTCATCATAACTTCAAATGGCCACTAAATGAATTGTTGCAAGTTAAGGACTAACTGCATCTTGTTCTTCCTCTGTATCAAACCAGAATTGTGAAATCTTTAACTAGTGTTGAGATTTTTTTTTTTTGTGGCCTATTAAGTTCATAGGATGAAATGGAGTGGAATGCAATGGAATGAGAAATGATAGGGAATAGGAATAGAATAGAATAGAATAGAATAGAATAGAATGAGAAATAATAAAAATGAAGAATAAGAATAAGAATAGACAGAATATAATAGAATAGGAAATGATAGAAAATAGGAATAGAATGGAATGGAACAGAACAAAACAGATTAGAATAGAATAGAATTCTTTATTGACCAAGTGTGATTGGACACACAAGGAATTTGTCTTGGTGCATATGCTCTCAGTGTACATAAAAGAAAAAGATACATTTGTCAAGAATCGTGTAGAATAGAATAGAATAGAATAGAATAGAATAGAATAGAGAATGGGGTGGAATAGAATAGAATAGAGAATGGGGTGGAATAGAATAGAATAGAATAGAGGAAGAAATTGGAGAGGTTGGGAATGATTTTAACAAGCTTTGTGGTCTTATTAGTTGTGTTTTCGTTAAGTGTGTTTTTTGCCTACTGTCTGTCCTTGTTAGTTGCATATGGCTTGCATTCCCCACTCAGTTGTCAAGGTCGAACTCTCAAAAGCCTGCATGCTGACTAGGGAATTCTGGGAAACCGAAGTCCACATATTACCTTCGTTGTGTATTATTGTGTATTGGACAAAATAAATAAATAAATAAAAATAAAAGAAAGTTGCCAAGATGGGAGAAACGTTGCTCTGATTAGATGTAGCATTCAGTGAGAAGTCGACACCCGTGGATTTTCTTAGTTTGCACACTCCCTATCAAGATGCAATCAAAGCATAATTATATTTTGAGAATTATGCATTATGCAAATACAGGAAATTTCTACAGAAAGATGTGTAGGTTAGAGGAAAAAATAGGCCGAAAACTCATGCATATTAAAGTAAAGGCAACTCCTGATGAGTAACAGACACAAATGTATTGTTGCAAACAACTTGGAAAGTATTAATCCAGATTGTTTTCAATTAGAATTTCCAGTTGATTTTCTACCCAAGTACTAAAAAGATATAATCCTTCCTACTTTTCCTTTTTTTGAAAGATCAGCTAGTTTCTGTAAGGTTCTGCATTCTCAAATTTTAAGGCTTCTTGAGGGAAAATTATGAAGAATACTTTTACACCCTGAAAACAGACATGGATTCTCAAACATAACTACAGCAATCCGGGTGTTTGAAAATCTATGAGGGTTATCTGGAAAGTGTTCTGTCTGGGTCACTCCGGAAGCTATGACCAACCCAAAAAGATAAGCCAGACACACCGGTAGAATCCAAACACAGTTTTATAATGAGAAAGAGAAAAATAACCAACAGAAAATGTCCTTACAAGTCAGGGAAACACTGGAACTCCAAACAGATACACAAAGGCAATTGTCCATACAAAAACACAGGATCCTTGATGATAAATGAGGCTGTTGCTGACAGGCACAAACCTCCCACGGGTCTTCAAGACTGCTGGGCCAAGAGCCACGAACAGAAACGCTGAGAGACAATGCAGATTACAGCAATTCCACTCAGATAACACTCCACACTGTTACAAGAGTTTGCCTGCCTTATAAATGCTTCGCTGCTAATGAGGACCACGCCCAAGCCCTGGTGTTCCTTATTCAACGCTGATAATATCTATTCAGTTGCTGCCTCCTTTGATTTATGCGTCTCTGTCGCATATCAATGACAGCTTGTGCTTCGTCATCCAATGACTCTAGAGACTCCAAGCTACTTGCTGAAGAGAGCCCCTCCCCAGGGCTCCCAGGCCCCTCTTCCTCATCACATTCCTCTTCGCTCTCATCCTCCCCAGGGCATGGAGCCAGCAGAGACACAGCTGGTCTTTCATCTGCCTCAGGCTGAACCACAACAGAAAGTAAGGTTACAAGGCACGTAGCTCTCGCGGGGAATATCCGCAGGGAAAATTAGTATTACTATTGTGTAGCGGGAAGCCAGCAGAAGAGAACCTGCCCCTCATCATAAGTCATACGTCACTTTTTTCAGTGCTGCTGTCTGTCAAATACTGAAATACTGCTATCACGACACTCCTAATTCTTCTTTTCTTTAAACTAGCCAAATTCAAAACCTGTAGCCGTTCTTCATATGTTTTAGTCTCCAGGCCTTTGATCAGGGGTGAAATCCAGCAGGCTCTGGAGAACTGGTAGCAGAAATTTTGGGTAGTTCAGAGAACCAAAAGCAGAAATTTTGAATAGTTCAGAGAACTGGTAGTGGAAATTTTGGGTAGTTCAGAGAACCAGAAGCAGAAATTTTGGGTAGTTCAGAGAACTGGTAGTGGAAATTTTGGGTAGTTCAGAGAACCAGAAGCAGAAATTTTGGGTAGTTCAGAGAACCAGAAGCAGAAATTTTGGGTAGTTCAGAGAACCAGAAGCAGAAATTTTGGGTAGTTCAGAGAACCAGAAGCAGAAATTTTGGGTAGTTCAGAGAACCAGAAGCAGAAATTTTGGGTAGTTCAGAGAACCAGAAGCAGAAATTTTGGGTAGTTCAAAGAACTGGTAGTAGAAATTTTGGGTAGTTCAGAGAACCAGAAGCAGAAATTTTGAGTAGTTCAGAGAACTGGTAGTGGAAATTTTGGGTAGTTCAGAGAACCAGAAGCAGAAATTTTGGGTAGTTCAGAGAACCAGAAGCAGAAATTTTGGGTAGTTCAGAGAACCAGAAGCAGAAATTTTGGGTAGTTCAGAGAACCAGAAGCAGAAATTTTGGGTAGTTCAGAGAACCAGAAGCAGAAATTTTGGGTAGTTCAGAGAACCAGAAGCAGAAATTTTGGGTAGTTCAGAGAACCAGAAGCAGAAATTTTGGGTAGTTCAAAGAACTGGTAGTAGAAATTTTGGGTAGTTCAGAGAACCAGAAGCAGAAATTTTGAGTAGTTCAGAGAACTGGTAGTGGAAATTTTGAGTAGTTCAGGGAACCAGAAGCAGAAATTTTGGGTAGTTCAGAGAACCAGAAATTTTGGGTAGTTCAGAGAACCAGAAGCAGAAATTTTGGGTAGTTCAAAGAACTGGTAGTAGAAATTTTGGGTAGTTCAGAGAACCAGAAGCAGAAATTTTGAGTAGTTCAGGGAACCAGAAGCAGAAATTTTGGGTAGTTCAGAGAACTGGCAAATACCACCTCTGGCTTGCCCCTCTAGTGGGGTGGGAATGGAGACTTTGCAGTATCCTTCCCCTGTCAAGCTCCCCCTTCCCGAGCCATGCCTACCAAGCCACGTCCACAAAACTATTCCACACCCACCAAGCCATGCCCACAGAACCGGTAGTAAAAAGAAAAAAATGGATTTCACCACTGACTTTGATCATCTTAGTTGCTTTTCTTTCAACTTTTTCCAAAGTCTCAACATCGGAGCGCACCAGTGTGCTACCTTCCCTGTCCTACTGTCCTTTTGTCCTCTTTTATCGTTACTTTTTATTTATGCTATGTTTTTACAAATTACAAATTACTTACTTTACAATTACTTTACAAATTACTACTACCCTATGCATGTTTGACAGACAGACAGACAGACAGACAGACAGACAGACAGACGATGATAGATAGATATATAGATAGATAGATAGATAGACAGACAGACAGACAGACGATGATGATAGATAGATAGATAGATAGATAGATAGATAGAAAGAAAGATAGATAGATAGATAGATAGAAAGAAAGAAAGATAGACAGACAGACGATGATAGATAGATAGATAGATAGATAGATAGATAGATAGATAGATAGATAAAAAGATAGATAGATAGAAAGATAGAAAGATAGCTAGCTAGCTAGCTAGCTAGCTAGCTAGCTAGCTAGATAGATAGATAGATAGATAGATAGATAGATAGATAGATAGATAGATAGATAGATAGATAGATAGATCTATCTTTTAAGCAGTATGGTGATGAAAATTGGTTGATTGCAGTATTCCAGATGTGGTCTCACTACGGTTTTGTAAAGTGGCAGTAATACTTCACGTATTCTTGAGTCTGTGCCTCTGTTCATACAACCCAGCATTATATTAGCTTTTTTCTTTTGGCTCTCATTCCCCACCCATTTTCGACTCCCCCACCATCCTTGAGCAGATAGAAAACCACACTGCCGTGAGAACCGTGGCACCCGTTGCCAATCCATCTACATCTCCCATGGCTTGTCTTCTACATGACTTAGATCCAAAGTGATGGGTGACAAGATCTAAATAATTTTCATACCTTGAGGCTGTCCTTGCACAGCGTCAAGAGACGGGGGAAAATATTACTTTAATTCTGGTACAGCTCAAGATGATTTAAGGTTGTCTTTTCCCTGGGCAGAAGCGAGCATCTTTGTACAGCATGTAAAGAGTAACTGTGGGTTGGTGGGGGGGTCAAAATGTTGGCCACCAGTACTTCATCAAAGTCTCACCCCATTTTTAGGGGTCTCAGGTAGATGTAAAAAGGGGCAGGGCTGCCATCTTCGCATTTTGGACCACCGATAGGATGTTTTAGAGTAAATTATGTCTGAAAATCCTGAGTAGCAAAATTGCATATATAGAATAGGATAGGATAAGGATAGGATAGGATAGGATGGAATGGAATGGAATGGAATGGAATGGAATAGAATAGAATAGAATAGGAAATTATAGAAGTTAGAAATTATAGAATAGAATAGAATTAGAATAGAATAGAATAGAATAAGAAATTATAGAAGTTAGAAATTATAGAATAGAATAGAATTAGAATAGAATAGAATAAGAAATTATAGAAGTTAGAAATTATAGAATAGAATAGAATTAGAATAGAATAGAATAGGAAATTACAGAAGTTAGAAATTATAGAATAGAATAGAATTCTATTCCGGAGGTACTCTGGTCCAGTGCCATGAAGGGCTTTATAGGTCATAACCAACACTTTGAATTTACTAGATGATGAAGTCTCTGCATTGCTTTCCTTTCCTTTGTTGCAGATACTTTTTGTACCCTACTCCCAGTCACTTTTTTTTTTGAACTGCCTAGTTCTAAACAAATGCATAAACTGCCTTCTTTTGTTTTATTTGCTGAAGAGGCAGGCAGACTTCCAAGTCCCAAAAGGAAGATTTGGACTGGAGCCATCAATGATTTTTACCTCTTAAGGGTCTAGCAAGCTTAGGTGGTTCTCCGAGGCAATCGTGGAATTGAAGACAATGCTGGAAGCTGCTGCTTTGCTTCGGAACATGCCAGATCCTCACTGAACTTTCTTTTCTAATTAAAAGAACCAAGGGAGGGAAATAGAAATAAATTTAAGTGGGGCAGAATGCCATGCTGGCATCAAAGAAGGAATACGGGGAGGTTGCCATCAAGTGGAGATCCCAGCAGGTGTCGGGAGAGGTCGATGGTGGATAGTCTAAGGGTAAAGTTTTGGGAGTTAGGTGATAATACTACAGAGTCAGGTAGTGAGTTCCATGCATCAACTACTCAGTTACTAAAGTCGTATTTCCTGAAGTCGAGTTTAGAGTGGTTTACTTTAAGTTTGTATCTGTTGCGTGCTCGTGTGTTGTTGTGGTTCAAGAAGCTGAAGTAGCCGTTGACAAGAAGGACATTGTAGCAGATGATTTTACGGGCTATGCTTAGGTCGTGTTTAAGGCGACGTAGTTCTAAGCTTTCTAAACCTAGGGTTGTTCACTCTGGTAGTCCTCAACCCCAATTGAGCCTAACATTTCTGTTGCTAAGTGAGAGAGTTGTTAAGCAGGGTTTGCCCCGTTTGAAAACTTTTCTTGCCATAAAAAACCTACTATCAAAAAAACAATTTGGATTCAGTAAGAAACTATCCTGCAACCTACAACTACTCCACTGCAAAAACATCTGGACTACCCACCTTGATCAAGGAAAACCCATTGATGCAATTTATATCGACTTCTGCAAAGCCTTTGACTCAGTGGTTCACGACAAACTTCTCCTAAAACTCAAATCCTATGGCATCTCAGGACTCCTCCACAACTGGATTACTGCTTTCCTGTCAAACAGGCAACAAGTTGTCAAAATCGGAAGCGCCATTTCCTCCCCTGTCCCTGTCAAAAGCGGCGTTCCCCAAGGCAGCGTACTAGGTCCTACTCTTTTCATCCTATACATCAATGACCTCTGCGATAATATCGCAAGCAACTGTGTACTTTTTGCCAATGATGTGAAACTTTTCAACACCACTGACAACACACTCACTCTCCAAAAAGACCTGGACTTTGTCTCAGACTGGTCCAACACCTGGCAACTTCAAATATCAACCAACAAATGCTCTACCCTCCACATCGGCAAAAAGAATCCAAACCACATATATGAACTGAATAAACAAATCCTCACTACCAACCAACACTCAGTAAAAGACCTTGGAATACTAATATCAAATGACCTAAGTGCTAAAGCCCACTGCAACAATATCGCCAAAAAGGCCTCCAGAGTTGTTAACCTGATCCTATGCAGCTTCTGCTCCGTCAATCTCACACTTCTGACTAGAGCCTACAAAACCTAGGCCAGACCCATTCTTGAATACAGCTCATCTGTCTGGAACCCACACCACATCTCAGACATCAACACTCTCGAAAACGTCCAAAGATATTTCACCAGAAGAGCCCTCCACTCCTCCACTCGAAACAGAATACCCTAAAAAATAGACTAACTATCCTGGGCCTTGAAAGCCTAGAACTACGGCGCCTAAAACACAATCTGAGTATTGCCCACAAGATCATACGCTGCAACGTCCTTCCGGTCAACGACTACTTCAGCTTCAACAGCATCAACACAAGAGCACGCAACAGATTCAAACTTAATATTAATCGCTCCAAACTTGACTGTAAAAAATATGACTTTAACAATCGAGTTGTCGAAGTGTGGAACTCATTACCGGACTCAATAGTGTCAACCCCCAATCCCCTACACTTCTCCATTAAACTCTCCACGATTGACCTCTCCAGATTCCTCAGAGGCCAGTAAGGGGCGTACATAAGTGCACTGATGTGCCTATCGTCCCCTGTCCAATAGTCTTTCCTTATCCTTTTTATATTATATATTCTCTCCTCTATATATATTTTCTTCTCTTCTTTTTTACTTCCTATCTGTATATATATTACCTAATACCTATTCTCTTTCATATGTATTGTATATTGGACAAAGAATAAATAAAAATAAAATAAAATAAAAAATAAAAAAATAAATAATTGTTAAGTGGAATGTGGCAGCTAAAATCCGGCTTCCCTATTAACTTTGCTTACACTTATACTCAGAGATGGTATTTGTTGTGCTTGGCTCTGGCCCAGCTCCTGCCCCAGGGAATGTGGAGGTGGATGAAGGGAAAAATTCAACATGTCACATGCTTGTGTTATTGCCGACAGAATCAGTTCAGAGTTTAGTTTCTTCAGACGAAGAAGAAGGTGGGAGTGACTCGGCAGAGGAGGGCTTGGCACACAGCCAAGGCAGTCAATCTTCCTTATCTTCTACTGCTTCAGATGATGACATTTTGGACCCACGCAAGCACAGAATTATGCGTAGAAGAGACCAAGTAAGAACATATTACAGGAAATAAGGGAGGCCGCTTGTGTTTGGGTGGGGCTCCAGTAATTAGGGCTGCTGCTATAAATAGCAGCATGTGGGTTTGGCCATTGTGGAAGAATATCTGTTCACAGTTTCGTCAGGAATCTTGTGTGCTGGACTTTGTTGCTTTTTCACGTCTTTGAAAAAAAAGCAGAGCAGCGTGTGTGTGTGTCTCCCTTGGTTGGAAGAAGAAGGGGTGTGAAGTTTCTCCACAGCTGCTGGCTAAGTACTTAATGACTGCTTAAGGGAAATTGTACAGACTTTCTGGTTGTTTTGGGATGAGTGCTCTTTGCAATACAAAAAGAGTGCTTAGTTTATTTTTGACTTTTGTGATAAAGAACATTGTTTTGAATTTTCAAACGTGTGTGTGTCTGAAATTTGTATCCTTGAATTTTCGGGAGGCTCCTATCAGAGAGCCCGGCAGAACAGTATTCAGCCGATTCAGACCAGTTACCTACAGGTGGCTGTCCCCGCCCCATCCTCTATTTAGCCACAGTTTCAAGCCACGTGTATCAGTAAAGGGCTGCAAAAAAATTTACTGCCACACTGTGGCCGTGGCTGATTTTGTGGGTGTGGCTTGCTGGCCATGTGACCAGTGGGAGTGGCTTGGCGATAATGTGGCCAGGTGGGAGGTGGCTTAAAGGTCACATGACTGGCTTAAAGGTGGACAACTTGACTGTCACTCAGGTCAAGAGTTTGGGTTTAGGTGCCTGGCCTCTCCTCGCTTCAAAGAGATACAATTTCCCTATTTATTTACTATTACTGAACATCCAAATTATACTATTTAATTCTACGCACAGTGGTACCTCTACTTAAGAACTTAATTCGTTCTGTGACCAGGTTCTTAAGTAGAAAAGTTTGTAAGTAGAAGCAATTTTTCCCATAGGAATCAATGTAAAAGCAAATAATGTGTGCAAACACATTAGGAAAGAAATAAAAGCTCGGAATTTGGGAGGGAGAAGGAGGAAGAAGAAGAGGAGGAGGACAGTCACTCCTGAAGGAAAAAGGTGAGGGGAAGGGAATCAAAAAAATCCAAAACTTTAAGGCCTAAAAAAAAAAAAAGAGGGACTCTGAGGTGGCAAGGAGAAGCACGTGCCTCCCATACACCCGGTGCAAGGCTGCCTCCCATATATTGCGCCAGTGGGAGAAACTCAGGGGGAATGGCAGGAAACTGGCCGGGCTTTCGTGCTGCTCTCAAATGCCCTGGGAAATTTTTCCAGGCTCTTAAGTAGAAAATGGTTCTTAAGTAGAGGCAAAAAAATCTTGAACACCCGGTCCGAATCTAGAAAAGTTCTTAAGTAGAGGTACTACTGTATATATGCCATATGTGTACATATATATTACACACGGGCACACCAAAATATACATTATCTATTACATAAACTGTTTGTGTTATGTACACAAACACAAACGCACACACATATCTTCTAAAACTAAAACATTTACTGCGATAGGAAAAACATACCCAGAGCCCAGAAGGGGGAAAAAGAAAAAAAAAATTCTATTGGTTCTGCGTACCTGACGATAACCATAGGAGTCCATCACTGACATGTATGCATGCAAGCCACGCATGCAAGCAAAGTGCCCATTTGGAAGGCTGTGCGCATGTGCAGAAGGCCGCACACACGATCCAAGTGAACATCTGTGTGTGCACGCTCACATTGTTGGTGCTGGGCGAACAGGTAGTGAACCCATGTGAATTTCACTTCTGCTTCTAATTATACTTCGGATCTGGATTTATTTTATTTACGGTATTTTATTTATACACAATGAGGGTTTTAGTGGGTATATATCTATATACACATAGTAAAATACATGATGAAGGTTATAGAGGAGATACTCATAGAAAAATATATTTAAGAAATAATAGAAAAGAAGATACAGTAATAGAACATATCAATGAAAGAATAGAAGAAGAGATATAGGAATAGAAGAAAGGAATAGGAGATATAGGAGAGCAATAGGACAGGGGATGGAAGGCACTCTTGTGCACGTGTACTCGGCCCTTACTGACCTCTTAGGAATCTGGATAGGTCAACCGTAGATAATCTAAGGGTAAAGTGTTGGGGGTCTGGGGATGACACTATGGATTCCTTTAATAGGAAAGTGAACACAAGAACAAGGGGACAAGGTTAGTTGGGGGAAAGATCAGAAGCAACGTGAGAACATATTATTTTACTGAAAGAGTAGTAGATGCTTGGAACAAACTTCCAGCAGACGTGGTTGGTAAATCCACAGTAACTGAATTTAAACGTGCCTGGGATAAACATAGATCCATTCTAAGATAAAATACAGGAAATAGTATAAGGGCAGACTAGATGGACCCTGAGGTCTTTTTCTGCCGTCAGTCTTCTATGTTTCTATTTAAGTCTCCCCTGGTTTGTCTGTTGGAACTTTGAATGGTGGCTAAGTGACGGATCATAAGTCAGGGAGCACCTGTATTTTCTGAACTCTGTGGCACATGCCGCCATTTCATAGGGTGAAAGATGGCTGGGAACCTGAGCCTGGAGGACAACGAACAGTGGGGGTGGGAGGGAGGGAGAGAAACCCCGTGGACTGGAATTAATGTAACTCGCGCAGCAGGCTAGACTTCAATATATCTATTTTGCCACCGAAATTAATTTAGCATTCCAAATTCATCGGCGTTGGAAGATAAAGACATAAAACGGGCCCGCCAAGTCACACTTTGCTCAGCTTTTTCACATTCAAGGAAGGAAGACACAGAAAGCAGGTTGGGGTGGGTGGAAATAACGGAGGAAAGAAAAATAACAGAAAGGGCAAGAGATAATTTTTCTAGGTGTGCAGACAATCATCCGACAGAGATACAGCTGTGGTGCCATTTTTACCTGGAGCGGAAGATAAAAAGGGGAAATTAATACCGAATGTCTGGAAATACAGAGGAGGTTTGTAAATGTATGCAGATGGGAAATAAAGAGACTTATGAGCTGTCTCCTGGTCCCTTGGTTTCTCTAGAGCAGTGTTTCCCAACCTTGGCAACTTGAAGATATTTGGACTTCAACTCCCAGAATTCCCCAGCCAGCATTCGCTGGCTGGGGAATTCTGGGAGTTGAAGTCCAAATATCTTCAAGTTGCCAAGGTTGAGAAACACTGCTTTAGAGATGGTTGGGCTTGGGTGGATTGGTGTGACAACTACCATATTTGGAGGACTACAGAAGTGTTTTTCACTAGTGTGCCGTGAGACATAGTCAGGTGTGCTGTGGGGAAATTAAACATGGGTCCCCAAACTACGGCCCACGTGCTGGATACGGCCCACGTAGGCCATTTATCTGGCCCGTCGCCAGCTGCCTCCATCCGAACATAAACATTCCCCTCACAATCCCTCCAACTATCAACGACAGGAAGAATGGAGGCACATGGAACGCTCACTGACCCATCACCTTCTCGGATTCATCCCGACCACTAACGATGAACCAATAGCAGGCCGCCTCTCATCCACACCCAGCAAGGTCCCCGCTCAGGCTGCCACGCACTTGGCCGTGGCGAGTAGTTGAAGCTGCTTCTCCTCCCCGTGGTCCTGATTTCTAATCCTGGTCAAGACTGGAGGTAAATATTGCCACCACTAGATGAAGCCCCAGCCTCAGCTGGTTATGTCTATGCTATTCACACTAAGTGAGTATAAATACATTTAGAAACTATATTATTAACTATATTATTATTATTATTATTATTATTATTATTATTATTATTATTATTATTATTAATTAGATTGTATGCTGCCCCTCTCCGTAGACTTGGGGCAGCTCACAACAGTGCTAAAAACAATACATGGTAACAAATCTAATAATTAAAATCTAAAATAACAGTTTTACATTACAAAAAAAAAACCCCAGTAGATAAAATACATACACACAGTCATATCATGCACAAAGTTACATAAGCAAGGGGGGATGTCTCAGTTCCCCCAAGCCTGACGACAGAGGTGGGTTTTAAGGAGTTTATGAAAGGCAAGGAGGGTGGGGGCAGCCCTAATCTCCGGGGGGAGTTGATTCCAGAGGGCCGGAGCCGCCACAGAGAAGGCTCTTCCCCTGGATCCCGCCAGATGACATTGTTTAGTCAACCGGACCCGGAGAAGACCAACTCTGTGGGACCTGACAGGCTACTGGGATTCGTGCGGCAGAAGGGGGTCTCACAGGTATCCTGGTCCGGTGCCATGAAGGGTTTTATAGGTCATAACCAACACTTTGAATTGTGTTAGAGCGTCATTTTGTGTCATTTTGGTTGGTGGTGTGCCCCAGGATTTTGTAAATGTAAAAAATGTGCCGCGGCTCAAAAGAGGTTGAAAATCACTGGACTAGGGGATGCTATTTTGGTTGTTTTCCAAAGCACCTGATGGTAAGATGAGAAGCAAGGAATGGAAACTAATCATGGAGAGAAGTAGCTTGGAATGGTGGCGAAACCTCCTAACAGTGAGGACAATTAACCAGTGGAACAGCTTGCCTCCAGACATTGTAGGTGCTTCATCACTGGAGGTTTTTAAAAAGAGACTGGACAGCCCCATCGACGAAACAATGTCATCTGGCGGGACCCAGGGGAAGAGCCTTCTCTGTGGTGGCTCCAACCCTCTGGAATCAGCTCCCTCCAAAATTAGAACTGGCCCCACCCTCCTTGCCTTTTGTAAACTCCTTAAAACCCACCTCTGTCATCAAGCATGGGGGAACTGAGACATCTCCCCCGCCAATGTAGTTTTTTGTGCATGATATGACTGTATGTATGTTTTATATATATATGTATGTTTTATATATATATATAAAATTTACGAAAACAAATATATATATATATATATATATATATATATATATATATATATACACACACACACATATATATATATATATATATATGTTTTTTCTTATGTCGGATCACCCTGGTATATTTTTAAGGAACGTCACAGCTCCTTTTTTTTGCCTATAGGCCCAACCTAGGGCCACTGCAAGGCAGTAATATATTTATAGCCGACAAACTATATTTTGTATGTGTTAAATGTTTATAGCTGGAATTTTAAAATTAAGGGAGACCAGGATAGATCTATTTCGGCCTTATTAGGCCTCATCAGCTGGCCACACCCACTCTTTTACTGGGATTCGATCTGGGAAGCTTCTGCATTGTAAAGCAGAGAGCTAGCAATTAGACCCATCCGATCTGAATCCTCTCAGCTCTGTACCAGGGAGGGGTATATGTTTTTTCTTATGTCGGATCACCCTGGTATATTTTTAAGGAACATCACAGCTCCTTTTTTTTGCCTATAGGCCCAACCTAGGGCCACTGCAAGGCAGTAATATATTTATAGACGACAAACTATATTTTGTATGTGCACACATACAAAATATAGTTTGTCGGCTATAAATATATTACTGCCTTGCAGTGGCCCTAGGTTGGGCCTATAGGCAAAAAAAAGGAGCTGTGACGTTCCTTAAAAATATACCAGGGTGATCCGACATAAGAAAAAACATATACCCCTCCCTGGTACAGAGCTGAGAGGATTCAGATCGGATGGGTCTAATTGCTAGCTCTCTGCTTTACAATGCAGAAGCTTCCCAGATCGAATCCCAGTAAAAGAGTGGGTGTGGCCAGCTGATGAGGCCTAATAAGGCCGAAATAGATCTATCCTGGTCTCCCTTAATTTTAAAATTCCAGCTATAAACATTTAACACATATATATATATATATATATATATATATATATATATATATATATATATATATATATTGGGGTTCCTTGCTTTTTAGATTTTTTAAATGTACCTTTGTTATTTTAGATTCTAATTATTAGATTTGTAATTATATATTGTTTTTATCATTGTTGTGAGCCACCCCTGAGTCTGCGGAGAGGGGCGGCATACAAATCTAATAAATAATAATAATAATAATAATAATAATAATAATAATAATAATAATAATAATAATAATAATAATAAATAGTATTGGGTCTCCTGCTTGAGCGGAGGCTGGACTAGAAGATCTATTCTATTCTGAAGAAGAGGGAGCTGTAATGGTTCAAATGCATAATTGTGGCTACCATCTTGAGCCAACCCTGATGGCTGATTATTTCTTACAGCCATTCTTAGATAGAAACATAGAAACATAGAAGACTGACGGCAGAAAAAGACCTCATGGTCCATCTAGTCTGCCCTTATACTATTTCCTGTATTTTATCTTAGGATGTGTTCTGGTTTCTGGTAGAAATTTATCAATTACAAATAACTCTTATTAAATGCATTATATAATGAATAAAGAAACTCCATTTATTTCTCTGCTCTTCTGGAATTCAAACACATTCCATACAGGCACTCGTCCGTTATCTCCCTTAAACTGCATTTCTCACATTCCTTCTCCTTCTGCACTTAACAAGATTTATTTTCCTAACAGCATGGTTTCTAAAAACAGCAGAACTGACTGTTAATCAACACAGAATACTTTTGCTTACTTGAGAGCTGCCAGAAAAACATCCATTTTTCCCTTCGGCAACGTTGAAACTCCACCCTTCTTCCCCACTGACCCCATGACATGCCAAATACATCACTACAGTATTTTACCCATTCCTCTCCTTAATATCTTCTTCCAGACACCTGTTCTCTACGTTTTTGGGCCCTTCTGAATTTAGGGTTAACCCAGCGAACGTCTGATTCTCCCTCACTAGATCCTGAACTCATAGCCCCATCCTGTGGCTGGCTTCCCACCTGTTCTACTACCTGTAACCCCGGGGGCCCCACTGATTCATAAACACTATCTGAATCTGAGTCCTCAATATCTTCCTCATCCTCCAACTGATCAGGAGTATGTACAACAGGATGGATACAGGATCTATGTTTATCCAATATGACATGTTATATTTTATTTTTTGGTGTTTTGTTCATTCATTCACCAAAAATTAGAAGAGAAGAGAAGGGAAGGGAAGGAGAGAGGGAGGGAAGGGGGAGGGAGCAATGAAGGAAGGAGGGAGGAAGGGAAGATGGGAAGGAGGAGGAAGGAAAGAATTATTGGTTTAGATTTGCTCAAGATTTTGTCACCTTTATTTTTCTGCTTAGAGGGGAATAATGTAAATTATCTTACATCATATAAGCTGCCAGCTGCCAAAAGTCGAATTGATTGTGGCAGGATAGCAATATAATAAATAAACAAACAAATCAATCAGCTAATTAATTAAAATAATGATGTTCTTCTTTTGACCCTCAATAGGAAATCTACATTGGGTTTCCTATTTTGATCATGAAATATGCCACTAGCATCATCTTTTTGGGAGGCACAAATATTAACAGAAAATTTGTATATGCAGGACAAAATGCTCCTATTTGTCTCTATAAATCAAGTTGGTTGATTTAAATGTCTGGACAATTGTGCAGTCACCAAGGAACAATGCCTGATTCTTATTTTCTCCTTTCCAAAATGAGATGTTAGAAAAATTTGTCCTGCCAGCTGAAATACTGGACATTGCAAGCACCTTTAGCCAGTTCTTCACTAATTGGGAAGCAAGCCTTCTCTGTGGCGGCCCCGGCCTTCTGGAACCAACTCCCCCCAGAGATTAGAATTGTCCCCACCCTCCTTGCCTTTCGTAAGCTGCTTAAAACCCACCTCTGCCGCCAGGCATGGGGGAACTGAGATACACTTTCCCCCTAGGCCTTTACAATTTTATGCATGGTATGTCTGTATGTATGATTGGTTTTTATATAATGGGTTTTAACTGTTTTTAGTATTGGATTATACTGTTTTGTTACTGTTGTTAGCCGCCCCGAGTCTGCGGAGAGAGGCGGCATTCAAATCCAATAAATAAAATAAATAAATAAATAAAGTTATTTCTTATTTTGACTGAAGAGTCTCTAGAACAAGGATATCAAGCTCAATGTCATTGAAGGCCCCATTAGGATTGTGTTTGACCTTGGGGGGCTGGAGTGAGCAGTCCTTCTTCTTTCACAAAGTGAAACACACTTTGCTCTGGTTTAGTTTCAAAGCGGGGAAAAATCAGCACACAAAAAGTCAAAGTCAGTAAAGCAGTCACAAAACACAACAATCAGATAATCCTCCACAATGGCCAAACCCACAGGCTGCTATTTATAGCAGCCTCACTAATTACCACAGCCCCACCCAACCACAGGTGGCCTCATTTTCTTTGATAATAATCTCTCAGTTGTTGTTGCCTATGCATCGCTCTCCACATGCGTGGCTGTATCATTAACTCTTGTGCTGAATCCAAGGAGGAGCTAGAGAATTGATCTCCTTCTGAGCTGTCTGCCACACTCTCCTCCTCCCTGTCACTCATATCTTCTTGGTCAGAGGAGCCTTCATCATCAGATTCCACCGGGGGCAAAGCAGGCCTGCAGCATGTGGATGTCTCCCCCACATCCACAGTCCTTGGGGCAGGAGCTGGGCCAGAGCTAACCACAACAACGGGTAAACCGGAAGTTCATAAAATGCAATTTTACTTTGCCCATTGTGCTGTTTTTTGCTCTCCGGAACTTCAGGAAAGACTTTCCCAAGGTCAAAAATCAGCTGGAGCTTGCTGGAGCTGATCTAGAACAAGATATCGAAATGTCATAGGTTTGTGATCATGGGTATAGGACAGTGAAGGGTTGTAAAAAAATTTACTACTGCACTGTGGACATGGCTTATTTTATGAGTATGGCTTGCCACTCATGTGACCAGGTGGGAGTGGCTTGACGATCATGTGACTGGGTGTCTTAAAGATCATATGACTGGCTTAAAGGTTGCCAACTTGTCACTCATGTCAAGGGTTTGGGTTAGGGTGCCTCAAAGAGATACAATTTCCCTATCTATTTGCTATTTATTACTGAACATCCAAAATATACTATTTAATTCTATGTAAATATGCCATATGTTTACATAGATATTACACACAGGCACACAGAAATATACATTATCTACTATATAACCGAGCCGAGGTGGCGCAGCAGGTAGAGTGCAGTACTGCAGGCCACTAAAGTTGACTAGATCTGTAGGTCAGTGGTTCAAATCTCAACACGGGCTCAAGGTTGATTCAGCCTTCCATCCTTCCGAGGTGGGTAAAATGGGGACCTGGATTGTGGGGGCAATAGGCTGGCTCTGTTAAAAAGTGCTATTGCTAATATGTTGTAAGCCGCCCTGAGTCTAAGGAGAAGGGCGGCATAAAAAATAAATAAATAAATAAATAAATAAATGAATGAATGAATGAATGAATGAATGAATGAATGAATGAATGAATGAACGAACGAACGAATATGAATGAATGAATGAATGAATGAATGAATGAATATGAATGAATGAATGAATGAATGAATGAATGAATAAATAAATAAATAAATAAATAAATAAATAAATAAACTGTATGTGTATGTACACACACACACCTCTTCTAAAATTATACACATTCAACCTCATTTACTGCAATAGGAAAAACATACCCAGAGCCCAGAAGGGGAAAAAATAGAAAAAAATCAAAATTATTCTACCGGTTCTGCATACTTGATCGTACCCCAAGCCCGTCACTGGCACAGGATCTCCATCTTGAGCAGGAGGTTAGACTAGAAGACCTTTAAAATCTCTTCCAACACTATTATTCTGTTATTCTGAAAAGAACGAAATGAATCAATCTAATAATCCTCATAATTCACAAAGAACCTTTCTGGTTGTTCACAGAGAAATGATAAATTGTTTAGGACCCGACCATTTATTAATTCTTTTTTGGCTGGAATTATTGGACTGGGAAGGTAAAAAACAAAACCTGAAAATGAATTTTCCCCTCTCCATGCCAGGCCAAGTTCTCCAATGGGCTGAGTCCCCAGCTCCTATTTTTAATAATAATAATTAATAATAATTTATTAGATTTGTATGCCACCCTCTCTCCGAAGACTCCGGGCAGCTCACAACAATAATAATAACAATGTTACAATGGAAACAAATCTAATATTAAAAAACAGCTTAAAAACCCCATCATTTAAATACCATACAACACACAGATACCATACATAAAATGTAAAAGCCTGGGGGAGGTGTCTCCTTTTTCATCCCCAGTGCAGTAAATGCCTTTCAATATGGAAACCAGCCTTCCCAATAACCAATGCGAAGGAAGCTACTGTAAAGCTGGAACAGTTAAAGGCAAGCTGCCCATCATTCAACCAGACAGCCCTTTGCTGCACTCTTGCTGCAAAGCAGAGACACAAAGCTGGGCCCTGCATTGCTGTAAACGGAACCTGATGAAATGGCAGGACGTCCCATCTGAAGGGGCTGTGGGAGAGATCAGCCCATCGAGACAGCTGGGACTTATCTAAAGGGTCAGCAGAGACAGCTTATCTGGTTACAGCTTGGCCGATAATACTTCAGCGCAGCAATCAGGCCTGAATATTACTTCCCAGTTTCAGTTGAAAGGAGTTGGCGTGGGATTTTTCTCCCCACAGAAAGAAAAAAGCATAACAAAGATTTAGAAGATGATAGATAGATAGATAGATAGATAGATAGATAGATAGATAGATAGATAGATAGATAGATAGATAGATAGATGATAGATAGATAGATAGATAGATAGATAGATAGATAGATAGATAGATAGATGATAGATAGATAGATAGATAGATAGATAGATGATAGATAGATAGATAGATAGATAGATGATAGATAGATAGATAGATAGATAGATAGATAGATAGATAGATAGATAGATAGATAGATGATAAATAGATGATAGATAGATAGATAGATAGATAGATAGATGATAGATAGATAGAGAGATAGAGAGATAGATAGATGATAGATAGATAGATAGATAGATAGATAGATGATAAATAGATGATAGATAGATAGATAGATAGATAGATAGATAGATAGATGATAGATAGATAGATAGATAGATAGATAGATAGATGATAGATAGATAGATAGATAGATAGATAGATAGATAGATAGATAGATAGATGATAAATAGATGATAGATGATAGATAGATAGATAGATAGATAGATGATAGATAGATAGATAGATAGATAGATAGATAGATAGATACATAGATAGATACATACATAGATAGATACATACATACATAGATACATACGTAGATACATAGATAGATCCTACATGTTTCCTTATATCTTTTCTATTATTATTATTATTATTATTATTATTATTATTATTATTATTATTAATTAGATTTGCATGCTGCCTCTCTCCATAGACTGTGTGTTCCCTCCCACACCAAAAAAAAAGACAGGTTCTATTTCATAACTATTTTGGGCTTCATAATTGACCCCATCTTGAAGGTGGGAAAGTAGACAGTTTCTAATTCATAACTATTTTGGGCTTTCTAATTGTCCTCATCTTGAAGGTGGTTCAGTTAACTAGTAGGCAGCAAGCACAATTGGCAGAGGAGACGAGATATCATCTCCCAACGTTATCCTTGAAACCCCTCCCTTGTAAGTAGGAGTGGAGCCACAGTAACCCAATGCCTCCTGCCCCACTCAACCTTCAAAAGCAAAGCTGGTTCAGGAAGAGCGGCTGGATCAGGGTATCAAAAGCTGCTGATAAATCAAGAAGAAATCAAAGTCACCCTTCCCTTAGCTGTCTGTCGGTGAAGGTCATCTGTTAGAACCGAGATGTATTTACATCTGACATTCTGGTATGAACCTGGATTGGAATGGTTCCTTACTAAGATAACAGAATAACAGAGTGGGGAAGGACCTTGGAGGTCTTCTAGACCAGTGTTTCCCAACCTTGGCAACTTGAAGCTGTTTGGACTTCAACTCCCAGAATTCCCCAGCCAGCCAGGAAGGAGGAAAGGGGAAAAAAGCAAGGAGCGCAGATGCAGTAGCAGCAGCAGGGGAAAAAAGGAGAGACGAGCCAAGACCAGTAATCCAGGAAGTGACAGCCGCCAATCAGCTGGAGCTGTGCACGCATCTTCATTTCCACCAGTGGAACTGCGTTCCACCCCGTCCTACCTGCTGCCCACCCCTGATTATGAGCCTCAGTGGTGCAGTGGTTAGAGTGCAGTACTGCAGGCTTCTTCTGCTGATCATCGGCAGCCAGCAGTTTGGCAGATCGAATCTCAGTAGGCTCAAGTTTGACTCATCCTTCCATCCTTTCAAGATCCATAAAATGAGGACCGAGATTGTTGGGGGCAATATGCCTACTCTCTGTAAACCTCTTATAGAGGGCTGTAAAGCACTGTGAAGAGGTATATTTATTCTATTTTGTTTATTTTTGTTTCTTTTGTCAAGTACATATTGGTGGTATACAAAAATATTTATATTATACATGATACTAGTAAAAGAGAAACATTAGGACCAGGGACAGAAGGCACGCTGGTGCACTTATGCACACCCCTTACTGACCTCTTAGGAATTGGGAAAGGTCAACATTGGATAGTCTAAGGGTAAAGTTTGAGGGTTAGGAGATGATACGACAGAATCAGGTAGTGAGTTCCATGCATCAACTACTCGGTTACTAAAGTTGTATTTCCTTCCGTCGAGTTTAGAGCGGTTTGCTTTACGTTTGTATCTGTTGTGTGCCCATGTGTTGTTGTGGTTGAAGCCAAAGTAGTTGTTGACGGGAAGGACCTTGTAGTAGATGATTTTATGGGCTATGCTTAGATCATGTTAAGGCGACGTATACTGCTAAAAAAAAATAAAGGGGACACTCAAATAGCACATCCTAGATCTGAATGAATGAAATATTCTCATTGGGTATTTCATTTGCACAACTATTCCATTTGCACAACAGCATGTGAAATTGACTGTCAATTAGTGTTGCTTCCTAAGTGGACAGTTTGATTTCACAGTAATTTGATTTACTTCAAGTTATATTCTACGGAGTCTACGGAGAGGGGCGGCATACAAATCCAATAAATTATTATTATTATTATTATTATTATTATTATTATTATTATTATTATATTCTGTTTTTTAAGTGTTCCCTTTATTTTTATTTTTTTTGAGCAGTGTAGTTCTTTACTCCATTCAAGCTTTGCTGGCTCTTATAGTTTCTGCTAGAGCAGTGTTTTTCAACCAGCGTGCCGCGGCACACTAGTGTGCCGTGAGACATGGTCAGGTGTGCCGCGAAGCTCAGAGAGAAAGAAAACGAGAGAAAGAGAGAGAGAGAGAAAGAAAGAAAGAGAGAAAGAAAACAAGAGAGAAAGAGAGAGAAAGAAAGAAAGAAAGAGAAAGAGAACAAGAGAGAGAAAGCAAGAGAGCAAGAGAGAGAGAGAAAGAAAGCAAGAGAGAAAGAAAGAGAGAGGGGGGGAAGGGAAGGTGGGAGAGAGGAAGACATAGAGGGAGGGAGGGAGAAAGAGCAAAAAAGAGGAAGGAAGGAAGAGAGAAAGAAAGGGATGGAGAGAGAGAGAGAAAAAGAAGAAGGGAGAGAAATAGGGAGGGAGAGACAAATAGAGCGAAAGGGAGGAAGAGAGTGAAAAAAAATTTGTCCAAACTTTTTTTAGCCCCCCCCACCCCAATGTGCCCCAGGGTTTTGTAAATGTAAAAAATGTGCCATGGCTCAAAAAAGGTTGAAAATTACTGTGCTAGAGGTTAATCTTTTTTAAAAAAAGATTCTTCTCCTTCCTCCACTCATATTTGTGAACTTTTTTTTTTAATAGTTAATCTGGGGAAAATACTGCAGTGACCAGAATAATAAGCGAACAGCCTGAAGTGACAGAAACTGCTCAGCGGTCTTAACTCAATTATGGTTTCCTCCCTTGGAAGAGAGGATGGCTCCGAGCAGAAGGCTCACGCTTGGGTCGAAGGAGTTGGGCAAAGGAGGCTCTTCGCTGGGAGTTGGCCAAGTGCTATCCCCCCTCGATGCTCTCGAAACCATGCCGTCAATGCTGCACCGTCAGGGAGATGCAAGGCTGCAGAGAAATTTAGCCGAATCAGCTATCTGCCTTCTGGCTTCTCTGCCCAAGAACCATCTACACCGCGAAAGGAAAGCAGAATGTGGGCCAAAAGGGGAAGGGAGCCACCACCTTCCAGGATGACCTTCTTGCTTGGTGGGACCGAGGACAAGACGATGCATTTGGGGGGATGGAATTGGGACAAGATTTTCTTTTTAAGAAAAAAGGAAAAGGGGAGGAACGTTGGCCAGGCTGTGGAGGGGGAGAAATGAAGTCGTTTGATGCAATGGGAATGGAATGGAATGGAATGGAGTAGAGTAGAGTAGAGTAGAGTAGAGTACAGTACAATACAATACAATACAATACAATAGAAAATAGAATACGGGAAGGAAAGGGAAGAGAAGAGAAGAGAGGAGAGGAGAGGAGAGGAGAGCAGAGCAGAGGAGAAGAGAAGAGAGGAGAGGAGAAGAGAGGAGAGGAGAAGAGAAGTGAGGAGAGGAGAGCAGAGGAGAGGAGAAGAGAAGAGAGGAGAGGAGAAGAGAAGAGAAGAGAAGCGAGGAGAGGAGAGCAGAGCAGAGGAGAGGAGAAGAGAAGAGAAGAGAGGAGAGGAGAGGAGAAGAGAAGAGAGGAGAAGAGAAGAGGAGGAGAGGAGAGGAGAAGAGAAGAGAAGCGAGGAGAGCAGAGCAGAGCAGAGGAGAAGAGAGGAGAGGAGAGGAGAAGAGAAGCGAGGAGAGCAGAGCAGAGGAGAAGAGAGGAGAGGAGAGGAGAAGAGAAGCGAGGAGAGGAGAGCAGAGCAGACGAGAGGAGAAGAGAGGAGAGGAGAAGAGAAGCGAGGAGAGCAGAGCAGAGGAGAAGAGAAGAGAAGAGAGGAGAGGGGAAGAGAAGCGAGGAGAGGAGAGCAGAGCAGAGCAGAGGAGAAGAGAAGAGAGGAGAGGAGAAGAGAAGCGAGGAGAGGAGAGCAGAGGAGAAGAGAAGAGAGAAGAGGAGAGGAGAAGCGAGGAGAGGAGAAGAGAAGAGAAGAGAGAAGCGAGGAGAGGAGAGCAGAGGAGAGGAGAAGAGAGGAGAGGAGAGGAGAAGCGAGGAGAGGAGAGCAGAGCAGAGGAGAAGAGAAGAGAGGAGAGGAGAAGAGAAGCGAGGAGAGCAGAGCAGAGGAGAAGAGAAGAGACTAGAAAAGAGGAGAGGAGAAGAGAAGCGAGGAGAGCAGAGCAGAGGAGAAGAGAAGAGAGGAGAGGAGAAGAGAAGAGAGGAGAGGAGAAGAGAAGCGAGGAGAGCAGAGCAGAGCAGAAGAGAAGAGAAGAGAAGAGAGGAGAGGAGAGGAGAAGAGAAGCGAGGAGAGGAGAGCAGAGGAGAGGAGAAGAGAAGAGAGGAGAGGAGAAGAGAAGCGAGGAGAGGAGAGCAGAGCAGAGCAGAGCAGAAGAGAAGAGAAGAGAAGAGAAGAGAGGAGAGGAGAGGAGAAGAGAAGCGAGGAGAGGAGAGCAGAGCAGAGGAGAAGAGAAGAGAGGAGAGGAGAAGAGAAGCGAGGAGAGCAGAGCAGAGGAGAAGAGAAGAGACTAGAAAAGAGGAGAGGAGAAGAGAAGCGAGGAGAGCAGAGCAGAGGAGAAGAGAAGAGAGGAGAGGAGAAGAGAAGAGAGGAGAGGAGAAGAGAAGCGAGGAGAGGAGAGCAGAGCAGAGCAGAAGAGAAGAGAAGAGAAGAGAGGAGAGGAGAGGAGAAGAGAAGCGAGGAGAGGAGAGCAGAGGAGAGGAGAAGAGAGGAGAGGAGAGGAGAAGCAAGGAGAGGAGAGCAGAGAAGAGGAGAAGAGAAGAGAGGAGAGGAGAAGAGAAGCGAGGAGAGGAGAGCAGAGCAAAGGAGAAGAGAAGAGAGGAGAGGAGAGGAGAGGAGAGGAGAAGCAAGGAGAGGAGAGCAGAGGAGAGGAGAAGAGAGGAGAGGAGAAGAGAAGCGAGGAGAGGAGAGCAGAGCAGAGCAGAGGAGAGGAGAGGAGAGGAGAAGAGAAGAGAAGCGAGAAGTGAAGAGAAGAGAAGTGAAGAGAAGAGAAGTGAAGAGAAGAGAAGCAAGAAAAGAAGTGAAGAGAAGAGAAGAGAAGCGAGGAGAAGAGAAGCGAGGAGAAGAGAAGAGAAGAGAGAATGGGAATAGAGTGGAGTGAACTGGAGAGGAGAGCAGAGCAGAGCAGAACAGAACAGAACAGAAGCTGGAAGGGACCTTGGAGGTCTTCTAATCCAACCCTCTGCTCAAGCAGGAGAATCTATACCATCTCACACTAGTGGCTGTCCAGTCTCTTCTTAAAACCTTCAGCACTGGAGCGCCCATAATTTTTTAAAACCTGCCTCCTGGAGTTGTGGGTGTTACATTGCTAAAGGTTTTCAAGAAAAGATTAGGCAAACATTGGTCCGGGATGATAGAAAGACGCTTGTCTTGGCCAGGGGGGTTGGATTGGAAGACCTCCAAGGTCCTTCCAAGATCAGCTCTAATGTGCATGTGTGTGCCAGCCAGCTGATTTTTGGTTCACACAGAGGCTCTGGGAGGGTGTTTCTGGCTTCCAGGGAGCCTCCGGGGGGATAGGGAGGGTGCTTTTATCCTCCCCTGGCTCCAGGGAACCCTTTGGAGCTTTGGGAGGGTAAAACACGAGCCTACTGGGCCCACCAGAAGTTGGGAAACAGGCCGTTTCCGGCCTCCAGGGAGCCTTCGGGGGACAGGGGAAGCTGTTTTTTCCCTCCCCAGGTATTGAATTATGGGCATGGGCACCTATGCGTGCGCAATCACATGCACCCACACTCTTTCGGCACCCGAGAGAAAAACGGCTCACCATCACTGGTATAGGGTCTCCTGCACCAGCAGGAGGTTGCACTAGAACAGTGTTTCCCAACCTTGGCCACTTGAAAATATTTGGACTTCAACTCCCAGAATTCCCCAGCCAGCATTCACTGGCTGGGGAATTCTGGGAGTTGAAGTCCAAATATCTTCAAGTAGCCAAGATTGGGAAACACTGCACTAGAAGACCAGTTGGGGCCCTATCTGGACCGGGACTCACTGCTCACAGTCACTCATGCCCTCATCACCTCGAGGTTCGACTACTGTAACGCTCTCTACATGGGGCTACCTTTGAAGAGTGTTCGGAAACTTCAGATCGTGCAGAATGCAGCTGCGAGAGCAATCATGGGCTCCCCTAGGTATGCCCATGTTACACCAACACTCCGCAGTCTGCATTGGTTGCCGATCAATTTCCGGTCACAATTCAAAGTGTTGGTTATGACCTATAAAGCCCTTCATGGCATCAGACCAGAATACCTCCGGGACCGCCTTCTGCCGTACGAATCCCAGCGACCGGTTAGGTCCCATAGAGTTGGCCTTCTCCAGGACCCGTCGACTAAACAATGTAGTTTGGCGGGACCCAGGAGAAGAGCCTTCTCTGTGTCGGACCCGACCCTCTGGAACCAGCTCCCCCCAGAGATTAGAACTGCCCCCACCCTCCTTGCCTTTCATAAAGTTCTTAAGACCCATCTCTGCCGTCAGGCATGGAGGAACTGAGACATCTCCCCCGGGCCTATACAGTTTATACATGGTATGTTTGTGTGTAGGTTTGCTTTTAATAATGGGGTTTTAGTGTTTTTTAAATTATTAGATTTGTTCTTACATTGTTCTTGTTATTGTTGTGAGCCGCCCCGAGTCTACGGAGAGGGGCGGCATACAAATCTAATAAATAAATAAATAAATAAGACCCAAAGTGTCCCTCCCAACACAAACAAAAAATATTTTTTTAAAAAAAATCCGATCATCTTCATTCTCCAACTTCCAAGCTCTCGTCGCCACTGTTGAGTTGTGGGAATAATGACAGGAGACAGACTTCAAAGGGAACTTCTTCACTTGACAACTTCTTTGTACAACCAGCAACTGGTCCCTTTTATAGGGAGCTGTGAGATGTATCAACCAATAGTGTTCGAGCATTCTCCTGCTCAAACCCTGGACCTGGGTGAAACCAGATACACAGTTAATACATAACACCTAACTTTGGCTTTCTGGTGGTCTCCCATCCATTTACTGGCTACTTTGATGCTGCTTAGCTTCCAGGCTCGGATAGGTGCTGCCACCTACTGAAAGTTCACTGGACTAAACAAACAGTAAAATCAAGAAATATAATATGAACCGGGTGAGGTTCTGCAAATGGCTGGTGGCCAGCACTCTATCTACTTCATTGTTGAGTAGATATTTCTGCAGAGGCTGTGTGAATACACAATGTGCTTGAACACGGGACACATCTATTTTGATAGGTTCGCTCAAAACGTTGAACCCTTATGCATTAACCAAATAGATGGTTAATGCATAACCTATTAAGTGGGCAGACAAGGCAGTCAGAGTTAACCCTGCGAAGCATTTGGTGCTAATTTTTCCTTTCATTCATTCATTCATTCATTTATTAGATTTGTAGACTCGGGGCGGCTAACAACAATAATAAAAACAGCATATTAAAAAATCTAATATTTAAAATAACTAAAAAACCCTTATTAAAAATCAAACAAACACACACACAAACATACAATGTATAAATTGTATAGGCCTTTCCTTTCTATTCCTTTCTGTTCTGTTCTTTTCCTTTCCTTTCTTCTCCATTTCTTTCCTTTCCTTTCCATTCCGTTCTTTTCCGTTCCTTTCTTTTCCTTTCTGTTCTTTTCCTTTCCTTTCTGCTCCATTCTGTTCTTTTCTTTTCCTTTCCTTTCTTCTCAATTTCTTTCCTTTCCTTTCCCTTCCATTCTTTTCCTTTCTGTTCTTTTCCTTTCCTTTCTGCTCCATTCTGTTCTTTTCTTTTCCTTACCTTTCTTCTCCATTTCTTTCCTTTCCTTTCCATTCCGTTCTTTTCCGTTCCTTTCTTTTCCTTTCTGTTCTTTTCCTTTCCTTTCTGCTCCATTCTGTTCTTTTCTTTTCCTTTCCTTTCTTCTCCATTTCTTTCCTTTCCTTTCCATTCCGTTCTTTTCCGTTCCTTTCTTTTCCTTTCTGTTCTTTTCCTTTCCTTTCTGCTCCATTCTGTTCTTTTCTTTTCCTTTCCTTTCTTCTCCATTTCTTTCCTTTCCTTTCCATTCCGTTCTTTTCTGTTCCTTTCTTTTCCTTTCTGTTCTTTTCCTTTCCTTTCTGCTCCATTCTATTCTTTTCTTTTCCTTTCCTTTCTTCTCCATTTCTTTCCTTTCCTTTCCATTCCATTCTTTTCTGTTCCTTTCTTTTCCTTTCTGCTCCATTCTATTCTTTTCTTTTCCTTTCCTTTCTTCTCCATTTCTTTCCTTTCCTTTCCATTCCGTTCTTTTCTGTTCCTTTCTTTTCCTTTCTGCTCCATTCTATTCTTTTCTTTTCCTTTCCTTTCTTCTCCATTTCTTTCCTTTCCTTTCCATTCTGTTCTTTTCTGTTCCTTTCTTTTCCTTTCTGCTCCATTCTATTCTTTTCTTTTCCTTTCCTTTCTTCTCCATTTCTTTCCTTTCCTTTCCATTCCATTCTTTTCCGTTCCTTTCTTTTCCTTTCTGTTCTTTTCCTTTCCTTTCTGCTCCATTCTGTTCTTTTCTTTTCCTTTCCTTTCTTCTCCATTTCTTTCCTTTCCATTCCGTTCTTTTCCGTTCCTTTCTTTTCCTTTCTGTTCTTTTCTTTTCCTTTCTGCTCCATTCTATTCTTTTCTTTTCCTTTCCTTTCTTCTCCATTTCTTTCCTTTCCTTTCCATTCCGTTCTTTTCTGTTCCTTTCTTTTCCTTTCTGCTCCATTCTATTCTTTTCTTTTCCTTTCCTTTCTTCTCCATTTCTTTCCTTTCCTTTCCCTTCCATTCTTTTCTTTTCCTTTCCTTTCTTCTCCATTTCTTTCCTTTCCCTTCCATTCTTATCCTTTCTGTTCTTTTCCTTTCCTCTCCATTCCATTCTTTTCCTTTCCCCATTAGCATGAACACCAGCTGGACCAGAAAAGCAACGGGTCACAGCTCAAGTGCCCAGAGAGATGGCTTTGCATGCCACTTCCAGTACAAATGCCATAAGTTCACCATTACAGCCCTATTTCATTCCAGACACATGGTTATCCAACATCTGCTCCAGTGTTGGAGCATTCACAACTTCTGGAGCCAAGCTGTTCCACTGATTAATTGTTCTAACTGTCAAGAAATTTCTCCTTAGTTCTAAGTTGTTTCTCTCCTTGATTAGTTTCCACCCATTGCTTCTTGTTCTACCCTCAGGTGCTTTAGAGAATAGCTTGACTCCCTCTTCTTTGTGGCAGCCCCTGAGATATTGGAAGACTGCGATCATGTCTCCCCTGGTTCTTCTTTTCATTAAACTAGCCATGCCCAGTTACTGTTCTTCATACCTGGGAGGTGTATGGGTGCCTGACACTTATTTCTAATATATAGTGATACCTCGTCTTACGAACCTCTCATCATCCGAACTTTTCGAGATACGATCCCGGGGTTTAAGATTTTTTTGCCTCTTCTTCCGAACTATTTTCACCTTACGAACCCAAACCACCACCGCTGGGATGCCCCACCTCCGGACATTGCCAGCCGAAGGCTCCCCTCGCTGGGAAACCCCACATCTGGACTTCCATGTTTTTGCGATGCTGCAGGGGAATCCCAGCAGGGGAATCCCAGCAGCACAAAAACGGGCACTTCACTGGCAATGGAAATCCGGAGGTGGGGTTTCCCAGCAAGGGGAGCCTCAGCGAAATCGCAAAAACATGGAAGTCCGAAGGTGGGGTTTCCCATGGAGGGGAGCCTCAGGGGAATCCCAGCAGCACAAAAACGGGCACTTCAGCTGGCAAAAGGGGTGAGTTTTGGGCTTGCACGCATTAATCGCTTTTCCATTGATTCCTATGGGAAACATTGTTTCGTCTTATGAACTTTTCACCTTACAAACCTCAACCCGGAACCAATTAAGTTCGTAAGACAAGGTATCACTGTATAGGAAAATGTTTCTTTGCACCTAAGCAATAAAGCAGGGTGTTAAAACACCCCCATTCCTGTCGGGTTGGCTACTACTCAGCGATCCAGCCCAGGACTTTGAAACTTCCCTTGTAGTTTGTCAGGCTGATGCAGTATCAAAAGTTTGGTGGGTTAATACATCTAAAGGTTTCAAGGGGATTCCTGACACCCAGCGGCTCTGGTCTCATTTATTTAGTTCTGGGCTCTCCGCACC
The DNA here is from genome assembly GCF_031021105.1 of Erythrolamprus reginae. Taxonomy (NCBI): domain Eukaryota; kingdom Metazoa; phylum Chordata; class Lepidosauria; order Squamata; family Dipsadidae; genus Erythrolamprus; species Erythrolamprus reginae. Next base: position 11,458,852 of record NC_091952.1, read on the forward strand.
AGAATACAAGAATTGTAGCAAAATTGCAGAGGAGAAGGAGGAGAAGGAGGAGGAGAAGAAAGAGAAAGAGAGGGAGTGGGAGAGGGAGGGAGAAAGAGAGAGAGAGAGAAGGAGACGAAGATGGATAGGAGAGGGAGAGGAGCGGAAGAGAGAGAGAGGAGAAGGAGAAGAAAGGAATATGGTGACAGGGAGAAAAAGAAGGAGAATAAGAGGAAGAAGAAATAGAAAAGGAGGGGGAAGAGGAGGAGGAGGAGGAGGAGGAGGAGGAGGAAAAGGATAGGGAAGAGAAGGAGAAGAAAGAGAGATGGGACCAGGGGGGGAGGAGGAGAAATAATGCAGAAAACCCCCCCCAGCTAATCCTGTGTCCTGTTTCCTGTTCTTTTTCCTTTTAATTATTATTAATATTATATTGATGGCCTTTGACCGTAAATAAAAAATTATATATATATATATATAAACCCAGCTAATCTTTTCTTAGAAAACCGGACCCACTCTGCAGTGCCCACATGTCCTTCACTTTATGAAAACTTAGCACTGCATTGCAGTAGTTCAAAAATTCTACTGCATTCAACCTCGGAGGATGGGTCGGAGCTGCACCTACAAGGTAGAATGATCAAGCCTGGAAACAATAGACAATTGCAAAGAATGTTGTTTCCTTAGCGGCCTCCAGCATGAACCCCAAGGCTCTACGTCGGCCTCTCTTGTTTAGGCGATGTCCATTGCCAAAGGCAACCCTCCAATGCATCCGTAGCTCTGTCCTCACCAAGACCGGTCAGGTGGAACCTCGTGAAGCTGAAAAATCCATGCTCGCTACAGAGAGGCTGCCTGCCAGTTAATGTAAATGCAGGGGACGTATTTTAAGCAAATATCACTAGTGAGGAAAGGGACCATCGTCCCATCCTGCCTTTCTCTTGTCCTTTAAATCAGGGAGATAGTTTATAGTTTATTAGATTTGTATGCCGCCCCTCTCCAAAGACTCGGGGCAGGAGACTTCAACTCCCAGAATTCCCCAGTCAGCCATCTAGGATGGGGGATTCTAGGAGTTGAAGTCCATGCAACTTAGTTTCCAAAATTGGGAAATCTCTGCTTTCGATGATGATCATTGGTCATTATTTCCTGCAGGACTGCATTGGGTGCCAATTGGTTTCTGGACGCAATTCAAAGTGTTGGTTATTGTTCTGGTTTCTGGTAGAAGTTTAGTAATTACAAATAACTCTCATTAAATGCATCATTTCATGAAATAAGCAACTCTGTTTATTTCTCTGTTCTCTTGCACTTCAACACATTCCAGACATCAATCGGTCCGTTATCTCTCTTCTAGCGCATTTCTCACATTCCTTTTTCTGCTTCACTTAGACAAGATTTATTTCCTAATTACATAGCTTTAAAAAAGACAGCAGCACTGATTAAATACAATACAAAATACTTTGGCTTACTTTAGCATGGTGAAAACACCTCCATATTTCCTTTCATCAATGTTGAAACTCCACCCTTCTTCTCCACTAGCCCCCTGACGTGCCAATTATGTCACTACAATATTTAACCCATTCCTCTCCTTAATATCTTCTTCCAGACCTTTGCTCTCTACGTTTCTGAATTATTCTGAATTTAGGATTAACCCAGCGAGCATCTGATTCTCCCTCGCTAGATCCTGAATTCATAGTCCCATCCTGTGACTGGCCTCCCACCTGTTCTACTACCTGTAACCCCGGCCCCCCACTACTTCATAAACACTATCTGAATCCGCGTCCTCAATATCTTCATCATCCTCCAACTGATCAGGAGTATATACAACAGTTATGACCTATAAAGCCCTACATGACATCGGACCAGAATACTTGAAGGACCACCTTCATCCGCACGAGTCCCAGTGACCGGTCAGTTCCCACAGAATCGGCCTTCTCCAGGTCCCATCAATTATGTCGCTTGGAGGGGCCTAGGGGAAGAGCCTTCTCTGTGGTGGCCCCGGCCCTCTGGAATCATCTCCCCCCAGAGATTCATACTACCCCAATCCTCCTTGCCTTCTGCAAAAGTCTGAAGACTCATCTATGCCACCAGGCTTGGGGCCACTAGACTCTAGCCCCCTGGCCGACGAATGTATTATAAGTTAGTTGATAGAGGGGAAATGAGAGTTTTTTAATGGTTTTAGGGTTTTTAGATTAATTAATTTAAATTAATTGGATTTAGGATGCTATATTGTTGCTTTATATGTTGTAAGGCACCCCGAGTCCTTGGACATAAATCCAATAAATAAATAAATACATAAATAAATTTGCATTATGATAGACCTGAAGCCTTCATGCCTCTCTTTATTATTTCTAAGTCTGCCTTACATATACTAGAATTTTGTATTTATAGACAAATGGAAAGATACTCTCTGATGCCAGACGTGGAGAGGGAATATTATGCTTCAGATCTTACTGGATTGAAAAGTAAATACATAAAAAAAATTCCTTTAGTCGGCTTCCTGACCCAAACTCATTGGTAGCTTCACATTGCAACGAAAAAGGATATGTATTTAATTTCACAGTTACTACAATTGTTGGCCAAGCTGGGACAAAAATAGCCAGATAAATGATTGATAAATGATTTTGTCACCAACCCCCCCAAATTTTACCCTTAGACTGTCCACTGTTGACCTTTACTGGCTGTGGAATTCTGGAAGTTGAAGTCCACAAGTCTTAAAGTTGCCAAGGTTGGAGACCCCTAGTTTGGGGGTTCTCTGGCCCAGGTTCCATAGAGAAGGGGTTCCTGGAGTCTCCATTTCCCTCTCCTTTGTCCCCTTTCTTCTCCTGTCCTTTTCTTCCTTCCCTGCCTTCTCCATTTCTTCTTCCTCTTCTTCTCTTTCTTTTTCTCCCTCTTTCTATCTCTCTTTCTTCTCCTTCTCCCTCTGTCACTGTCGCCATCTCCCCTTCTCTCTCTTCTTTTCCTTCTCCCGCTGCTCCTCCCTACCTTATTTTATTTATTTTATTTATTTATTTTGTCCAATACACAATAATACACAATGAAGGTTATAGAGGATATAGTAGAGAAGAAATACGAGATATAGGAGAGACTATAGGACAGGGGATGGAAGGCACTCTAGTGTGCTTATGTACGCCCCTTACTGACCTCTTAGGAATCGGGAGAGGTCAACCGTGGATAGTCTAAGGGTAAAATGTTGGGGGTTAGGGGTTGACACTACTGAGTCCGGTAATGAGTTCCATGCTTCAACAACCCAATTACTAAAGTCATATTTCTTACAGTCTAGTTTGGAGCGGTTAATGTTAAGCTTGAATCTGTTGTGTGCTCTTGTGTTGTTGTGGTTAAAGCTGAAGTAGACTTTGACAGGCAGGGCATTGCAACATATGATCTTGTGGGCAATACTTAGATCTTGTTTAAGGTGTCGTAGTTCTAAGCTTTCAAGACCCAGCATTGTAAGTCTAGTTTCGTAGGGTGTTCTGTTTCGAGTGGAGGAATGAAGGGCTCTTCTTGTGAAGTATCTTTGAACATTTTCAAGGGTTCTTCCTTCTTCCTCTTCCTCTTCTTCTCCTTCCCTTTCTCCCTCTCTGTCCCCCTCTTCCTTTCTTCTCCTTCTTCCTTTGCAGATGATGGAGAATAATTGTTGCAGACTTTTCCTCCTCGCCAAGCAGTAAATGGAGATTTAAAAGAGAGAATGGAGGATTGCAGTTAGTGGAGGGTGTAGGATCCAGTCATTTTTAATCTGACACATGGAGAATTCAGCAGTGTTGACAGCTCACCTTCTTTGCGACTTATATTTCTTAACACCCAAAAGTTCATTTGCAGCAACAAATGCAAGCTTTGCTGCCCAGTTCCCTTTCATGTTTGAGATTTGGCCAATCAAACTGCACACAGGCAACTATTGACTAATATTTTTGTCAGTCTGAACTGGGTCCAGACATCTCAAAAAATAATTTTCTGGAGACATTTAACATTCGTTTGGCGGGCCCCAGGGGAAGAGCCTTCTCTGTGGTGGCCCCAGCCCTCTGGAACCAACTCCCCCCGGAGATTAGAATTGCCCCCACCCTCCCTGTCTTTTGTAAACTACTCAAGACTCATTTATACCACCAGGCATGGGGAAGTTGAGATATTCCTTCCCCCTAGGCCATTACAAGTTATGCATGGTATGTCTGTGTGTATGTTTGGTTTTATTATAAGGGTTTTTAGTTGTTTTATTAATTGGATTGTTACATGCTGTTTTTATCATTGTTGTTAGCTGCCCCGAGTCTACGGAGAGGGAAAGCATACAAATCCAATAAATTGTTATTATTATTATTTATTATTATTATTCTTAATTTTCAGAGATTTGCCAGTTTATTCATGATTCCCTCTGCTCCCTATTAAAATAATCTGCAAAATTGTTTCCCATTTGGGTAGCCTACTGATACGGTGCACGGATATGGATTCTGGAGAAAGTTTACTATGCTTATTTTCTCCCATTTCTTGAAGGATGTTTCCATAATCTACTCCTCTGAACTTTTAGGGAAAATATGCTTCCTGACACAGTTGAGGGCAATGGCTGAGAATCCCAGGAGCCGATAAGGTCCCATAAAGTTGGTCTAATCCGGGTCCCGTCGACCAAGCAATGTCGTTTGGTGGGCCCCAGGGGAAGAGCCTTCTCTGTGGTGGCCCTGGCCCTCTGGAATCAACTCCCCCCAGAGATTAGAACAGCCCCCACCCTCCTTGTCTTTTGCAAATTACTCAAGACCCACCTTGTCGCCAGGCATGGGGGAGTTAGGATATTCCTTCCCCTAGGCCATTACAAGTTATGTATGGTATGTTTGTGTGTATGTTTGGTTTTTATAATAAGGGTTTTTAGTTGTTTTATTAAATTGGATTGTTACATGTTGTTTTTTATCATTGTTGTTAGCCACCCCGAGTCTGCGGAGAGGGGCGGCATACAAATCCAATTAATAATAATAATCATCATCATCATCATCATCATCATCATCATCATCATCTTCAATATGGTTGACAAATCTATTGACCACAATCCAAAGAGATCATTCCTTTATCTTCTCCCCTCCCCACCCCACCCTATATGAAATCAAAAGTTGGAACAGAATTGGGCTTTCTTACTTGTGCTAATGTATACTCCCAGAAGGATCTGTTGAGTAAGAAGATGCTATTTTTGCTAAATTGGTCTTGGACTTTAAGCTTACTTTAATGTAAATAGATTAAAAATTATATCCTAGCTTTCTCTTATGGACAGGTAGTATATAGAGAATAGTTGACCTATTAAAGGTAGTGTTAGAAAGAAAAAATCAAATCTTGTTCCAAGCCAGGATAAAAACACTGAAATAAAATTCAGGTAAGCTGCAGGAAAGAAGATCTCCATTTATTTGGTAGCCAGAAACTTCAGTGACAGCAGCATAGAGGAGAGGAGTAGCCAGAAGGAGAGAAGGAAGGGAGAAAGGTTGGAAGAAGAGGAGAAGGAAGGGTGGAAGAATGAGAGGAGGTTGAATAGGAGGAAGAGAAGGAAGGGTAGGAGGTTGGAGGAGGAAGAGGAGGAGGAAAGAAAGGTGATTGAAGGAGAGGAGTAGCAGGAAGGAGAGAAGGAAGGGTAGAAGGTTGGAGGAAGAGGAGGAAAGGGAGGAGGAAAGGGAGGAATTTGAAGGAGAGGAGGAATAAGAGGTAGAGGTAGAGAGGAGCGGAGGAGGTTGAAGGAGAGGACAAGGGACAGAGGAGAAGTGTGGGGGAAGAATTTGTCAACTTGCAAGCTTCTATTGATGTAACCTTAATTAAAAAGAGCTGGTACTCTTGCTTATGCTTTTTATCTGGACCACAAGGTTAGCATGACCTGAGTTTTCAACTCTTAAGTCAACAAGGAGGCAAAGGGACACAGAATAAATCCTTAACTATCTACACTCCATTTGCACTTTCGTCAGCAGGTCATGAAGACTCAAAGAATCAATGCTATTGGATTCCCACCTCCAAGACTTCCACCTATACCATTGAGAAGGTCCAAATTATAAACCAAGAAAATTCAGATCTATTACCACTCAGGGGCATAGCTATTAGACAATTTCCTCAATGAATACTTTTATTATGCAAACTAAAGTACATTAAACTAAAAATAAAGTTAGAACAAAACTAGATAAAAATATCACCATCAGTGAATGAGTGAATAATCACACCAATCTGGTAAAACAACTTAATAATAATAATAACAACCCATAAGGCAAGTGATTGCTTCTCCTTTTCATTTAGGAATCTTCCTTCATTCCTTTCTAGCTTTCAGTGCCAACTAAAGTGATAAATGGAATTCCCCGGAATTGTTTAAACCACATTATTTATAGGCAACGGTAAAACAACATCTCCCTTTGGACTGGGCAGTTTTTGGTTGCGGGCTTCCTGCCGGCATTAAAAGGACAATCTTTCCAGATGCTGGAATTCTCTCCACCCCAGTATAATAATAAAAAAGGAGAAAAGTCCTAGCCAGAAGAAATTGCAAAGACACACATATATACACACACAGAGAGAGATTCCTGCGGAAGCAACTGCTGTAGCAAGGCACAAACTGAAGCACAGAAATACTGACCCTGAGACCACGAGAAAAGTCAAGTTGGATAATCCAGCTGTCTCAATCATTAAGAGGATACTAAATAATAATCTGCTCTTCAATTTGCTAATTTAGAGGTACTGCCGCATAGGGAGGAGGGGAAAAAAGAACATGCGTTTTTTTCAATCTGTCTTATTGTGGTGGATGGGAAAAAAAGAGCTTGCTTTAGATATTTGCACGGAGAAGAAAATAGGGATGACATTATGAAAGGTGGAGGAGTATGGTGCTCATAGAATAGAATGGAATGGAATGGAATGGAATAGAATAGAATAGAATAGAATAACAGAGTTGGAAGGGACCTTGGAGGTCTTCTAGTCCAACTCCTTGCTTAGGCAAGAAACCCTACACTACTTCAGACTAATGGTTATCCAACATCTTCTTAAAAACTTCCAGTGTTGGAGCATTCACAACTTCTGGAGGCAAGCTGTTCCATGGGTTAATTGTTCTGACTGTCAGGAAATTTCTCCTTAGTTCTAAATGGCTTCTCTCCTTGATTAGTTTACACCCATTGCTTCTTGTCCTACCCTCAGGTGCTTTGGAGAACAGTTTGACTCCCTCTTCTTTGTGGCAACCTTCGAGATGTTGGAACACTGCTATCATGTCTCCCTGCCCTAGGCCTTCTTTTCATCAAACTAGAATAGAATAGAATAGAATAGAATAGAATAGAATAGAATTTTTTATTGGCCAAGTGTGATTGGACACACAAGGAATTTGTCTTGGTGCATATGCTCTCAGCGTACATAAAATAAAATATACATTTGTCAAGAATCATATGGTACGAGACTTAATGATTGTCATAGGGGTCAAATAAGCAATGAAGAAGCAATATTAATAAAAATCTTAGGATATAAGCAACAAGTTACAGTCATACAGTCAACATGGGAGGAAATGGGTGATAGGAATGATAAGAAAAACTAAAGTGGTATTAAAGTGGTATTAACATTTTGTGTGATCTTGATTCTACCCCTCTGTTAATGCAGCCTAGAAATGTGTTGGCTGTGTTGGTTGTCTTGAATTTATTCAGTTTCAATGCGGTCAACAACAAAGGTCTGTAGACTGTCACTGATCTGTGGCATGCCACAAACTGGCCCACGAAAACAAGTAAAGCCCTATCCATGATTGATTGATTTGTTTGTTTTTTTGTTTTTTGTTTTTTGTTTGTTTGTTTGTTTGTTTGTTTGTTTGTTTGTTTGTTCGTTCGTTCGTTCGTTCATTCATTCATTCATTTATTTGATTTGTATGCCGCCCCTCTCCGCAGACTTGGGGCGGCTAACAGCAGTAAAAAAGATAAATATAACAAATCTAATATAAAAAGTAATGTAAAAAACACCAATTTAAGAGACCAATCATACAAACAGACATACCATGCATAAATTTTATAAGCCTAGGGGGAAGGGAATATCTCAATTCCCCCATGCCTGACGACAGAGGTGGGTTTTAAGGAGCTTACAAAAGGCAAGGAGGGTGGAGGCAACCCTAATATCCAGGGGGAGTTGGTTCCAGAGGGTCGGGGCCACCACAGAGAAGGCTCTTCCTCTGGGTCCCGCCAAACAACATTGTTTAGTTGACGGGACCCGGTGAAGGCCACCTCTGTGGGACCTAACCGGTCGCTGGGATTCGTGGGGCAGAAGACAGTCCCAGAGATATTCTGGTCCTATGCCATGATGTTTGTTTGTTTATTATTTATTTGTTTTGTTTTCTTTGTTTGTTTGGATTTCTATGCTGCCCTCAGGGCGGCTGAGGCTTGGTGTTGATTGAGAGAAAGGAAGATACCCAGTGGCTAGCTCTGGGTAGGTGGCCATTCTTAAGCTGCTTATACGACAGTTAACCTGGTTAATGAATCAATCCGGTCTCTGGGCTGGTGCCGTGGCTTAACTGCACATTAATTAACTATGGGGATGGGAACGAAATCAAAGCAATATTGAAGCTATACAGGACCTGGAGGAGATTTTCATGCAGGATTACAGGAAGGAAGACAAATTTTGCACTCCCCCTTCTTCAGCTGGTGAAATTTTAATAAATTTTCAGGCTTCTTTTACATTTCCAGATAGCCTTTGCAAATGATATTTGCATAGACACACATACCAGAGACGGTTAGCCCCAGAGAGTGCAAGAATATATTTATAATGGCATCAGATTTCCATATTAAAATATAAAATTGTGTAATGAGACGCCAAACTATTTTAAATCCCTCCCCAAACTTTCTACAGGGAGTTAGAAACATAGAAGATTGACGGCAGAAAAAGACCTCATGGTCCATCTAGTCTGCCCTTATACTATTTCCTGTATTTTATCTTAAGATGGCTTGGCGGGACCCAGGGGAAGAGCCTTCTCTGTGGCGGCCCCGGCCCTCTGGAACTAACTCCCCCTGAAGATTAGAATTGCCCCCACCCTCCTTGCCTTTCGTAAGCTACTTAAAACCCACCTCTGCCATCAGGCATGGGGGAATTGAGATCCTCTTCCCCCTAGGCCTTTACAACTCTATGCATGGTATGTATGTATGTTTGGTTTTTTATATTAATGGGTTTTTTAATCGTTTTTAGTATTAGATTACTATTGTACACTGTTTTATTGTTGCTGTTAGCCGCCCCGAGTCTCTGGAGAGGGTCGGCATACAAATCCAATAAATAAATAAATATGTTTATCCCAGGCATGTTTAAATTCAGTTACTGTGGATTTACCAATCACATCTGCTGGAAGTTTGTTCCAAGCATCTCCTACTTTTCCAGTAAAATAATATTTTCTCACGTTGCTTCTGATATTTCCCCCAGCTAATCTCACATTGTGCCCCCTTCTTCTTGTGTTCACTTTCCTATTAAAAACACCCCTCCTGAACTTTATTTAACCCTTTAAGATATTTAAATGTTTCGATCATGTCCCCCCTTTCCCGTCTGTCCTGAGTTCATTAAGTCTTTCCTGATAAGTTTTATGCTTAAGACCTTCCACCATTTTTGTAACCCGTCTTTGAACTTGTTCAATTTTATCAATATTTTTTTGTAGGTGAAGTCTCCAGAACTGAACCACTCATGTCTCTCTATTCATATTTGCATAGATATTCATATTTGCATCCCTTCCGGTCATGCAAATATATACTTCACCCCAACCAACCATCTATATTGTAAACACGATTTTAAGGTTGAAGTTGTGTTCCTGTTGCTTCGGATGGTTAACTTTCTATATCCTTGCAAGCTCCAAGGTTTTTTTACTGGCACCAAACGGGTAAAGGGAAAACAATTTATACATGCCCAATCCCTATGGATGGTGAACACTGTAATTGGAATGGCAAAGAAATGCCTTCACTTTGCATTTTAATGCGGACCAATCTAATTTGCACTTTGCCAAGCCATCTGCAGAATGTAAGGCAATTACATTTCAATATTTACATTTTTCTAAATTTTGCAGCTCGGTTCCTCAGTGGAAAAATCGGCGCAAAAATACACAGATCAGATGAAAAGAATTACACAGGAATATTGCTTACCGAAGGAGATATTTATTCATCCATCCATCCATCCATCCATCCATCCATCCATCCATCTGTTGATTTGTTGATTTGTTGATTTATCTATCTATCTATCTATCTATCTATCTATCTATCTATCTATCTATCTATCTATCTATCTATCTACCTACCTACCTACCTACCTACCTGTTTGTTTGTTTATTTGTTTATTTATTTGATGTATATGCCACCCCTCTCCAAGGACTCAGTATAGTGTCCTAAATCCAATTAATTTAAAACTAAATAAACTAATCTAAAATCCCCAATTACACGTATATTAAAAGTCAATCATGCCCATTCAAACTACATTGTTTATGTTTATGTTTATGTTTATTTAGATTTGTATGCCGCCCCTCTCCGCAGACTCGGGGCGGCTCACAACAAAGTGCAAAAAATACAATTTATAACAAATCTAAATTTCTACTGAAAACATTTAAAAACCCCATTTCTAAACACACATACATACACACATACCATTCATAAATTGTATATGCCCGGGGGAGATGTCTCAGTTCCCCCATGCCTGGCGACACAGGTGGGTCTTAAGGAGCTTGCGAAAGGCAAGAAGAGTAGGGGCAGTTCTAATCTCCGGGGGGAGTTGGTTCCAGAGGGTCGGGGCTGCCACAGAGAAGGCTCTTCCCCTGGGGCCCGCCAACCGACATTGTTTAGTTGACGGGACTCGGAGAAGGCCCACTCTGTGGGACCTAATTGGTCGCTGGGATTCGTGCAGCAGCAGGCGGTCTCGGAGATATTCTGGTCCAGTGCCATGAAGGGCTTTAAAGGTCATAACCAACACTTTGAATTGTGACCGGAAGTTACATTCGTCAGCCGGGGGGTTAGAGTCTCATTGCCCCAAGCCAGGGGGCATAGATGAGTCTTCAGACTCTTGCAGAAGGCAAGGAAGGTGGGGGCAGTGTGAATCTCTGGGGGGAGCTGATTCCAGGGGGTCGGGGCCCCCACAGAGAAGGCTCTTCTCCTAGGCCCCACCAAGTGACATTGTCTAGTTGATAGGACCTGGAGAAGCCAACTATGTGGGACATAACCAGTCACTGAGCCTTGTGCGACAGAAGGTGGTCCCACAAGTAGATGAAGAAAGATATCCCTGTGATTGCCTTAAACAATCACAGATTGAAGTGTTCAAGTTATGCTTAATCTTAAGAAAGGATGACAGGATATGGGAACCTTCTCTGGGTCCCATCGACAAAACAATGCCGTCTGGCGGGACCCAGCCCTCTGGAATCAACTCCCCCACCCCCGGAGATCAGGACTGCCCCCACCCTCCTTGCCTTTTGTAAACTCCTAAAAACCCACGTCTGCCACCAGGCATGGGGAAATTGAGTCCCCTCGACCGTCCTGTTTTATGTATGGTTTGTTTGGGTTGTATGATCGTTCCTTTTTGTATGATTATTTTTAAATTAAGGGTTTCAACTGTTCTGTTTTTAATCATTGGATTTGTACTGTGTATTTTTGTTGTGAGCCGCTCTGAGTCTTCGGACAGGGGCAGCATACAAATCTAATTAATAATAATAATAATAATAATAATAATAATAAGAAGAAGAAGAAGAAGAAGAAGAAGAAGAAGAAGTGAAAGGGAAGGAGAAACAAGTGGAGGAATTTTCAATTGATTCTCTAGTGTCCCAATTGATTCTCTGAGGACCCAGAAATGTCACAATTTTTTTTCATGCAACTGAATATCAAGAAAAGCTTCCTAGTGTAGAAACAGTTACCACTGTATAAAGCTTTAGTAAGACCACACCCTAGAATATGGCATCCAGTTTTGGTCACCACATTATAAAAAAAGATTTTCAGACTTTAGGAAGAGTGCAGAGGAGAGCAACCAGGAAGATTAGGGGGACTGGAGACTAAAACATATGAAGAATCGTTACAGGGACTGGGCAAGAGAAAACATGATAGCAGTGTTCCAATATTTGAGGATCTGTCCCAGAGAAGAGGGGGTCAAGCTGATTTCCTTCTTAATTTTTTTTACTTAGGCACAGACAAACAGAAACTTACATAAAAACATACATTTGGGATCATTACATCCCCATTTATGTCAAAAATTCAATCAGAGATATACAATAACAATAACAATAACAATAACAATAACAATAACAATAACAATAACAATAACAATAACAATAACAATAACAATAACAATAACAATAACAATAACAATAACAATAACAATAACAATAACAATAACAATAACAATAACAATAACAATAACAATAACAATAACAATAACAATAACAATAACAATAACAATATATTTACCTTATTTTTGTTAATGTTTTGCTTGCATATTTTTATTTAAACTACAAATAAAATTATTTTTGTCTATTATTAATCTCTTAGGCTATATTTCTATTTAATTTTACTTCCTTTATCATTTCTCTCTTTTAATCTATTATAAAATTATAAAATTTGTCCCATATCTTACAGTAATCTGAATCTTCTTTCCCTTCTAAGTGGAAGGGAGAGAGGAGGGAGGTCAACCTATTTTCCAAAGCACCTGAAGGCCAGACAAGGAATAATGGATGGAAAGTGAACAAAGAGAGATTCAACTTAGAAATAAGGAGAAATTTTCTGATAGTGACACTACAACCATCATAAACAGGAACAGTGGCTAAACATCCAAATTTGAATCTCAAGATCAATGCTGCAAGGGTCATAAGCAGTAATGGGCAGCCAAAATGTCTATTGTCACACTGTGGGTGTGGCTTATTTTGTGGGTGTGGCTTAATGGTCATGTGACTGGGTAGGAGTGGCTTGCTGGCCATGTGACCAGATGGGAGTGGCTTGAATGATCATCATCGTTCAAATGGACTGTTAAGTCTTTGACTTACAACCTTACTAGTGTCGCTCTCTGGGGTGGCAATTTGCTTCGCGTTTCCCGCGCTCTCCTTCCTAGGTCGCCCCCCACTCCCATCTCAGGTCTGGGTAGCTAGGTGAACGGGTACTGTCAGAAGCATAAATGCTGCCAGCGCCGCTTCCACCCACGCCTTCTGCTTGCACCTCAGCCGGGAGGTGGCCACATGGGCAGGAGAGAGAGAAGCTTGTCCAAGGCCAGGAAAAAAGCAAGGAGCATAGACGCAGCAGCAGCAGCAGCAGGAGGAGAAAAAAGGAGAGCCGAGCTGAGACCAATAATCCAGGAAGTGACAGCCGCCAATCAGCTGGAGCTGTGCATGCATCTTCATTTCCTCTGGTGGAACTGTGTTGCACCCTGTCCTGCCTGCTGCCCACCCCTTGTCATAAGTGTGAAAAGCAGTCAGAGGTCTGTTGTAATTTTAAATGGCCATTAAACCATCAGTTATAAGTTCAGGAATACCTGTTATAATTGTTTGAGAACTTTTTCTCAACACTCAATAGAGTTTGTCTTCCATAAGTCTGGAATGATAAAAAAAACAAGTTCTGGTCTTCCCTCCTTTCAGAGGATTTGAACACGGCTATCATATCACTCTGTAACATTCCAATCAGAGGAACAGTAATGAAAAGTGCTTTCTATAGAATCTTATGTATTAACCTGCTAATTTTCACTGGCTGCCCAGAAAGTCTTCCCATCTATAGCAAACATGGCTTTCGTCCCAGGTTTAATAAAGTTAATCTCGGCTTTACAGAGTTGGCTGGAGTCTTCTAAAATCATTTTCTTTGATTTATAAGCTTAAGCTTTTCGCTACAGGTTTTTTTTTCATTAAGCTACAGCAGAGCAGGTAGATCTGGTGGAATTCGCCTTCTGACTTATTAAGCTTAATACTTACTTTTATTGCCTGTCGGTATGTTTGGGAAACTTACACAAAGGTAGAAGCAGCTTAGAAACATTCGCCCCACCAAATGTCAAAAATCAACTGCGTTAAAAAAAGGACACTTAGTTGACTTGGCCATCTTTGGCCAACTCAGGAACAAACAACTGCAACTCTCTCTACATGGGGCTACCTCTGAAAAGTGTTCGGAAACTTCAGATCGTGCAGAATGCAGCCGCGAGAGCCATCGTGGGGCTTCCAAGATTCGCCCACGTTTCTTCAACACTCCGTGGCTTGCATTGGCTGCCGATCAGTTTCCGGGCACAATTCAAAGTGTTGGTCATGACCTTTAAAGCCCTATATGGCATTGGACCAGATTACCTCCGGAACCACCTACTACCGCACGAATCCCAGCGACTGATAAGGTCCCACAGAGTTGGCCTTCTCCGGGTCCCGTCAATTAAACAATGTCGTTTGGCGGGCCCCAGGGGAAGAGCCTTCTCTGTGGTGGCCCTGGCCCTCTGGAACCAACTCCCCCCGGAGATCAGAACTGCCCCCACCCTCCCTGTCTTTCGTAAACTACTCAAGACTCATTTATACCGCCAGGCATGGGGGAGTTGAGATAGCCCTTCCCCCTAGGCCATTACAAGTTATGCATGGTATGTTTGTGTGTATGTTTGGTTTTATAATAGGGGTTTTTAGTTGTTTTTATTATTGTTGTTAACCGCCCCGAGTCTACGGAGAGGGGCGGCATACAAATCCAATAAATTATTATTATTATTATTATTATTATTATTATTATTATTATTAACAACAACAACAACAACAATTACAACAACAACAGACTTGGAAGGAGCCCTGGAGGTCTTGTAATACAACCCTCTGCTTAGGCAGGAAACCCCACACCACTTTAGATGAATGGTTATCCAACATCTTCTTAAAAACCTCCTATGGTGGAACATTCACAACTTCTGGAGGCAAGCTTCTGCAGCACAAATCCCAGAGACCAGTTAGGTCCAACAGAGTTGGCCTTCTCCGGGTCCCATCGACTAAACAATGTCATCTGCCAAGACTCAGGAAGAGCCTTCTCTGTGGCGGCCCCGACCCTCTGGAACCAGCTTCCCCCAGATATTAGGATTGCCCCCACCTTCCTTGCCTTTCGTAAAATCGTTAAAACCCACCTCTGCCGTCAGGCATGGGGGAATTGAGACATCTCCCCCTGGTCTACATAATTTATGCATTGTATGTTTGTGTGTATGTCTTGCTTTTAAATAAGGGGTTTTTAGATATTTTAAATATTAGATTTGTTACTGTACAATGTTTTTATTTACTATTGCTGTGAGCCGCCCCAAGTCTACGGAGAGGGGCGGCATACAAATCTAATAAATGAAATGAAATAAAGCTGTTCCACTGATTAATCGTTCTAACTGTCAGGAAATTTCTCCTTGGTTCTAAGTTGCTTTTCTCCTGGTTTAATTTCCACCCAATGGTTCTTGTCCTGCCTTCAGGTGCTTTGGATAATAGCTCGATTCCCTCTTCTTTGTGGCGACCCCTGAGATATTGGAACACTGCTATCATGTCTCCCCTCGTACTTCTTTTCATTAAACTAGCCATTCCCAGTCCTTGCAACTGTTCTTCAAATGTATTAGCCTCCAGACCCCTAATCATCTTCGTTGCTCTTCTTTGCATTTTTTTCTAGAGTCTCAATATCCTTTTTGCATCGTGGCGACCAAAACTGAATGCAGTATTCCAAGTATGGCTTTACCAAGGCCTTATAAAATGGCATTAACACTTCATGTGATCTTGTGATCTGTTAATGCAGCCTAGAACTGTGTTGGCTTTTTTGGCAGCTGCTGCACACTGCTGGCTCATATTTAAATGGGTGTCCACTAGGATTCCAAGATCCATGTGGTCCTATTGATTGGAGGGGTGATTCATGGGTGAATAATAATAATAATAATAATTATTATTATTATTATTATTATTATTATTATTAGTAGTAGTAGTAGTAGTAGTAGTAGTAGTATTAGTATTATTAATTAGATTTGTATGCCGCCCTCTCCCCATTCCATGTTATTTAACCACAAATAACCAAATTTCAGGTACAGTATTTAATCTGAGGCACTCCTGATAAATACTGTAAATCTTAATCCATATGAGCCGGGAATTTTGGTACAGTAGCTGTAGTCCCAAAGGAACGGATTGGCAAATGAGGGAGGGCTGATCTATTATTGGTTGGCACAGATGTGCAATGTGCACCCAGATGGAAACCTCTGCGAAAGCCAAAAATCAACTGACCGACACACATGCACGTTGGAGCTGAGCTAGGGCAACGGCTCGCATGTCAGCAGATATGGGTCCATGTCCACCTGTGGCATCCGTGCCATAGGTTCACCATCACTGACCTATATCAATGATGGGAAACCTTTATCGGTTTGTGTGCCAAGAGGGGGTGCGAGAAGGGCACGTGTGTGCGTGGCCACACCAGTGGTGGCTTTCACTTACCTGCATACCGGTGCACTGCGCAGGCATCCTGTTCATTTGGGCAGTTGTGCACCCCCTTGCACACCTATGTGCACATCACGTCATGCAATTTTGCTTCTCAGAGCAAAAACGCACCATAATCTCACAAGGGGATGCTCACGCATGCGTGATTATGGCAATTTTTTTTTCCTCGCATGCAATTCCAAACCAAATCCAAACCTTGAAATGTTTGAAATGGTCCAGAGCTTACAAAACTTTTGCCACACCCATCCTCAAATACAACTCATCTGTTTGGAACCCATATCGCCTCTCAGACAATGTCCAAAGATACTTCACCAGAAGAGCCCTTCACTCCTCCACTCGAAACAGAACACCCTACGAAACTAGACTCACTATCCTGGATCTTGAAAACTTAGAACTACAAGGGAAAAAATGGTATTTTCTTTTTTCTTTTCATTTTCTTCCCCTGCATCCCAGATTCTCTTCCAGCTGTGCAGGGTGTTGAGCTTTCGAACGTCCTGTCTCTGTATATAAATTCTTCACCTTTGAGGATTCCATCCAGGAATTTTGCTTAAAGGGGCCGCTGCGTAGCCTATTCCTCCCGATCGAGTGACTGACTGGCTTGTAAACTGCAGAATATGTGAGTTCATTAGGATTCAGGCAGTCAGCTAATTATGGCCAGAATCAACGTGTTCTTCTTTATGCATTCTGTATAAAATATTAACTAATGAGGCCATTCTCAGATCTATATTTAGGCTAAAGACCAAATATTTTCTTACTGCAGAAAATGGTGCAGCCAGCCAGCAGACCTCTTTTAGCTCACCCACTGGTTTTGGGAGATAATAATAATAATAATAATAATAATAATAATAATAATGACGATGATCCACTGGATGATCTGGAACTTGTGCCAAAACTACCATCTACCAGTGGCAAAGAACTGGTGGAATCTCAAATGAGGAAGTATGTGAGATTTTGGCACTTTTTGCTGATTTTTTACTTCCGCACATGCGCAGAGGCAAAAAAATGGTAAAATCACCTAAAACTCACAGTCACCTGTGTTCTTGTGTGAGATTTTGCTCCCTGTGTGTGTGCAGGAAGCAAATATAATAATGATAATAATAATAATAATAATAATAATAATAATAATAATAATAATAATAATATTTGGCGGAACAAAGCATTGCATGGCCAGTTCTTGGAGACGATTGAAGGCAAAGTGGATAAAGAAAAGACCTGGTCATGGCTTACAAGTGGAACACTCAAAAAGGAGACATAGACATGATGCTGTGGCACAGGTGATCCACTGGAACTTGTGCCGGAAATACCATTTACCAGTGGCAAAGAACTGGTGGGATCATAAGACCAAAAAAGTGGTCCAAAATGAGCAAGCAAAACTACTGCGGGACTTCCAACTTCAGACTGACCGAATTCTGAAGCATAACACACCAGACATCCTGATTGTGGAGAAAAAGAAAGTATAGATCATCGACATCGCAATCCCAGGAGACAGCAGAATTGAGGAGAAGCAGCTAGAGAAATTAGGGAAATACGAAGATCTAAAAATCGAGCTGCAACGACTCTGACGTAAGCCAGTGAAAGTGGTCCCAGTGGTGCTTGGCACGCTGGGCACAGTGCCAAAGGATCTCAGCGGACATTTTGAAAACCATCGGAATTGACAAAATCTCCATCTGTCAATTTACTTTACTGAGATCAGCAAGCATAATTCGCTGCTACATCACACAATCCTAGGTGTTTGGGAAACACCCGACTGATGATGAAATACGAAATCCAGCATAGTGATCTCGTTTGCTGTGTTGTTTTGACATCATAATAATAGTAATAGTAGTAGTAGTAGTAGTAGTAGTAGTAATAATAATAATAATAATAATAATAATAATAATAATAATAACAACAACAATGACAACAACAACAATAACAATAATGGCAACAACAACAACAATAGAGTTGGAAGGGAATTTTGAGGTCTTCTAGTCCAACCCCTTGCTTAGGCAGAAAACCCTACACCACTTCAGACAAATGGTTAAGAACATAAGAACATGAGAACATGAGAAGCCCACAACAATAAGAACATAAGAAGGGCCATGCTGAATCAGGCCAAAGCCCATTGAGTCCAGCATTCTGTGTCAGACAGTGGCCCACCAATGAGAAGCCAAAACCCTCCCTTTCCACTGACCCCCAACAAATGGTACTCAAGGGAATCCTGCCTGCCTCAACCAACATAGAGGCGGCACATGGACATCCGTTTCATTCACCACCGATACACTTGGCATCCATGAATCTGTCTAATCCTGCCTTGAAGCTATCAAGGCTGAGAGCTGTCACGACCTCTTCTGGGAGTGAATTCCATAAACCAAGGACCCTCTGGGTGAAGAAATATTTCCCTTTATTTGTCCTCACTTTCTTACCTATGAGCTTTAGGGAGGGCCCCCTCGTCCTCGTATTGTGTGACAGAGAAAAGAATTTTTCTCTATCCACCTTTTCTATCCCATGCATGATTTTATACACTTCCATCATCACCCCTTAAATGCCATCTTTCAAGGCTGAAGAGACCAAGGCGTTGCAACCTGGTTTCATAAAGGAGGCTTTCTGAAGCCCCGGAGTACAAAAAAAAGGACAATGGGCAAAACGGAAGTGCATTTTTCCTAACTTCCGGTTCGACCATTGGGGGAAATTTTTTTATTTTTTTTATTTTTTGCCTCCAGAGTTTCAGAGAAGCTTTCCTGAAGCATCCGGAGGACAAAATGGACTTTCTTAAGGCCAAAAATCAGCTGGCCAGCACACACATGTGCCCTGGAACTGAAACATGGCAAGGACTTGTGTGCCCACCGATATGGCGTGTGCCCTCCGATAGTGCCATAGATTCGCCATCATGGTTCTAGCCCAACCCCATGTTCAAGCAGGAGATCCTCTACCATTCTAGACCAGTGACGGGGGTGGGCAGCAGGCAGGACGGGGTGGAATGCAGTTCCACCGGCGGAAATGAAGGTGCGTGCACAGCTCCGAGTCTCCGGAGAGGGGCGGCATACAAATCTAATAATAAATAAATGATTGAGTTGAAGTCCACAAGTCATAGAAGAGCCAATTTTGCCTATCCCAGTTCTAGACAAATGGCTGTTCGGTGCCAGTAAAGCAGCACTATAACTTTGGGAGGCAAGCTTTTCCACTAATGAATTTTTCTGACTGACAGCAAAATTTCTCCTTCTTTCTAAGATGAATCTCTCATGAGAGAAGGGGGTCAGGCTGTTTTCCAAAGCACCAGAAGGCCAGTGCAGGGACAACGGATGGAAGCTCACCAAAGAGGGATTCAATAAGGATAATGGAAATAAGGGTGAACTTTCTGATGGTGAGAGTGATCAACCAGTAGAACCGCTCACCTGTGGAGGTTGTGAGCGCTCCAAGGCAGAAATTTGACTGCCATTTGTCCATTGTGGTATAGGGTCTCCTGCTCGAGCAGGGGGTTGGACTAGATGACCTACAAGGTCCCTTCCAACTCAGATAGATAGATAGATAGATAGATAGATAGATAGATAGGTAGGTAGGTAGGTAGGTAGGTAGGTAGGTAGGTAGGTAGGTAGGTAGGTAGGTAGGTAGATAGATTAGGTAGGCAGGCAGGCAGGCAGACAGGCAGACGGACAGACAGACAGACAGACAGACAGACAGACAGACAGACAGATAGATAGATAGATATAAAGGCAGGCAGGCAGATAAATATCTCCTCCCCAACCCCTTCTTACTTCCTTTCCTGCTCTCGGGTGCTTTGAGAAATGAGGAGAGGAAAGGAGATAGGAGGGGGAAGGGAGGAGAGGGGAAGGATGGGAATGGAAAAGGGGACAGGAAGGGAATGGAGGGAGAGGAAGAGAGAAGAGGGGAGGGGAGAGGAGGAGAGGGGGAGGGAGGAAAGTGAGGAGAGGAAAGAGAGAAGGGATGGGAGGATTGGAAGGAAGAGGAAGAGGAAGGAAGGGAAGGGACTCGACAGGAAGAGAAAAGAAAGAGAAAGAGAGAGAAAAAGGGGAGGGGAGGGAAAAGGGAAGGGAAGAGTCGAGACTCAACGAGAAGAGAAGAGAGCGAAAGAGAGAGAGAGAAAGACAAAGAGAAAGAAAAAAAAGACAAAGTGAAGGTAAGGGAAGAGACAAGAAGAGAAGAGAAGTGAAAGAGAGAGA